>NC_086451.1:388992732-389107732 GCF_028390025.1 Pseudophryne corroboree
CGCCTTTCCCATATAAAATACAGATAAGGGCTTTTGTCAATTCTGATACACGCCTGGCCGACGCCAAGGCCCACAGAATGACCACTTTCCACGTGAGGTATTATAGCTCCACGGATTTAAGTGGCTCAACCAAATGCGACTTCAGGAAATCCAACACCACGTTGAGATCCCACGGTGCCACTGGAGGCACAAACGGGGGCTGACTATGCAGCCCTTCCTTAACAAAAGTCTGAACTTCAGGGAGTGAAGCCAGTTCCATTTTGGAAGAAAATCGATAGAGCCGAAATCTGGACCTTAATGGAACCCAATTGTAGGCCCATAGTCACCTCTGACTGTAGGAAGTGCAGAAATCGACCTAGCTGAAATTTCTCCTTTGGGGCCTTCCTGGCCTCACAGTACGCAACATATTTCCACCATATGCGGTGATAATGGTTAGCATTCACTTCTTTCCTAGCTTTAAATAGCGTAGGGATAACTTCCTCCGGAATTCCCTTTTCCTTCAGGATCCGGCGTTCAACCGCCATGCCGTCCAACGCAGCCGCGGTACGTCTTGGAACAGACAGGCCCCCTGCTGCAGCAGGTCCTGTCTGAGCGGCAGAGGCCATGGGTCCTCTGAGATCATTTCTTGGAGTTCTGGTTACCAAGCTCTTCTTGGCCCACCCGGAACAATGAGTATAGTTCTTACTCCTCTCCTTCTTATTATTCTCATTACCCTGGGTAAGAGAGGCAGAGAAGGGAACACATACACCGACTGGTACACCCATCGTGTTACCAGAGCGTCCACAGCTATCGCCTGAGGGTCCTTGACCTGGCGCAATATCTTTGTAACTTTTAGTTGAGGCAGGACGCCATCATGTCCACCTGTGGCCTTTCCCAACGGTGTACAATCATTTGGAAGACTTCTGGATGAAGTCCCCACTCTCCCGGGTGGAGGTCGTGTCTTCTGAGAAAGTCTGCTTCTCAGTTGTCCACTCCGGGAATGAACACTGCTGACAGTGCTAACACATGATTTTCCGCCCATCGGAGAATCCTTGTGGCTTCTGCCATCGCCATCCTGCTTCTTGTGCCGCCCTGTCGTTTACATGAGCGACCGCCGCGATGTTGTCTGACTGGATCAGCACCGGCCGGTGTTGAAGCAGGGGTCTAGCCTGACTTAGGGCATTGTAAATGGCCCTTAGTTCCAGAATATTTATGTGTAGGGAAGTCTCCTGACTTTTCCATAGCCTTGGAAGTTTCTTCCCTGTGTGACTGCCCCCCAGCCTCGAAGGCTGGCATCCGTGGTCACCAGGACCCAGTCCTGTATGCCGAATCTGGGGCCCCCTAGAAGATGAGCACTCTGCAGCCACCACAACAGCGACACCCTGGCCCTTGGAGACAGGGTTATCCGCCGATGCATCTGAAGATGCGACCCGGACCACATGTCCAACAGATCCCACTGGAAAATCCTTGTATGGGACCTGGCGAATGGAATTTCTTCGTAAGAAGCTACCATCCTTCCCAGGGCTCGCGTGCATTGATGCACCGACACCTGTATACGTATTAGGAGGTCTCTGTCTAGAGACGACAACTCCTTGGACTTCTCCTCCGGGAGAAACCCTTTTTATCCTGTTCTGTGTCCAGAACCATACTCAGGAACAGTAGACGCGTCGTAGGAACCAGCTGCGACTTTGGAATATTCAGAATCCAGCCGTGCTGTTGTAGCACTTCCCGAGATAGTGCTACTCCGCCGAACAACTGCTCCCTGGACCTCGCCTTTATAAGGAGATCGTCCAAGTACGGGATAATTTTTTTCGGCCATTACCTTGGTAAATACCTCGGTGCCGGGGACAGACCAACGGCAACGTCTGGAATTGGTAATGACAATCCTGTACCACAATTTTGAGGTACTCCTGGTGAAGAGGGTAAATAGGGACATGCAGGTAAGCATCCTTGATGTCCAGTGATACCATGAAATTCTCCAGGCTTGCAATAATCGCCCTGAGCAATTCCATTTCGAACTTGAACCTTCGTATATAAGTGTTCAAGGCTTTCAATTTTAGAATGGGTCTTACCGAACCGTCTGGTTTCGGTACCACAACATTTTGGAATAGTAACCCCGGCCTTGTTGAAGGAGGGGTACCTTGATTTCACCTGCTGGAAGTGCAGCTTGTGAATTGCCGCCAGTACTACCTTTCTCCGAGGGCAGCAGGCAAGGCTGAGGTGAGGTAACGGCGAGGGGGAGTCGCCTCGAACTCCAGCCTGTATCCCTGTGATACTATTTGCAGAACCTAGGGATCCACCTGTGGGCAAACCCACTGATCCCTGAAGTTCCCGAGACGCGCCCCCTACCGCACCTGTCTCCACCTGTGGAGCCCCAACGTCAAGCGGTGGACTCAGAGGAAGCGGGGGAAGATTTTTGATCCTGGGAACTGGCTGCTGGTGCAGCTTTTTCCTTCTTCCCTTGTCTCTGTGCAGAAAGGAAGCGCCTTTGACCCGCTTGCTTTTCTGAAGCCGAAAGGACTGTACCTGAAAATACGGTGCTTTCTTAGGCTGTGAGGAAACCTGAGGTAAAAATGTTTTCTTCCCAGCTGTTGCTGTGGATACGAGGTCCCAGAGACCATCCCCAAACAATTCCTCACCCTTATAAGGCAGAATCTCCATGTGCCTTTTATAGGCAGCATCACCTGTCCACTGCCGGGTTTCTATCTAATACCCTCCTGGCAGAATGGACATTGCATTAATTCTGGATGCCAGCCGGCAAATATCCCTCTGAGCATCCTTTATATATAAGACGACGTCTTAAATATGCTCTATGTTAGCAAACTATTATCCCTGTCTTAGAGTATTAATATTATCTGACAGGGTATCAGACCACACTGCAGCAGCACTATTTATGCTGAGGCAATTGCAGGTCTCAGTATATAACCTGAGTGTGTATATACAGACTTCAGGATAGCCTCCTGCTTTTTATCAGCAGGCTCCTTCAAGGTGGCCGTATCCTAAGACGGCAGTGCCACCTTTTTTGACAAACGTGTGAGCGCCTTATCCACCCTAAGGGATATCTCCCAACGTGACCTATCCTCTGGCGGGAAAGGGTACGCCATCAGTAACTTTTTAGAAATTACCAGTTTCTTATTGGGGGAACCCACGCTACTTTACACACTTCATTCATTCATCTGATGGGGGAACAAAACACTGGCTGCTTTTTCTCCCCAAAAATAAAACCCCTTTTATGTGGTACTTGGGTTCATGTCAGAAATGCGTAACACATTTTTCATTGCCGAGATCATGTAACGGATGTTCCTAGTGGATTGTGTATATGTCTCAACCTCGTCGACACTGGAGTCAGACTCCGTGTCGACATCTGTGTCTGCCATCTGAGGTAACGGGCACTTTTTTGAGCCCCTGATGGCCTTTGAGACGCCTGGGCAGGCGCGGGCTAAGAAGCCGGCTGTCCAACAGCTGTTTTACGTCATCCAGCCTTGTAAGGAGTTGACATTGTCGGTTAATACCTTCCACCTATCCATCCACTCTGGTGTCGGCCCCACAGGGGACGACATCCCATTTATCGGCCTCTGCTCCACCTCCACGTAACCTTCCTCATCCCACATGTCGACACAGCCGTACCGACACACAGCACACACACAGGGAATGCTCTGACTGAGGACAGGACCCCACAAAGTCCTTTGGGGAGACAGAGAGAGAGTATGCCAGCACACACCAGAGCGCTATATAATGTAGGGATTAACACTATAACTGAGTGATTTTTCCCCCAATAGCTGCTTGTATAAACAATATTGCACCTAAATTTAGTGCCCCCCCTCTCTTTTTAACCCTTTGAGCCTGAAAACTACAGGGGAGAGCCTGGGGAGCTGTCTTCCAGCTGCACTGTGAAGAGAAAATGGCGCCAGTGTGCTGAGGGAGATAGCTCCGCCCCTTTTTAGCTGACTTTTCTCCCGCTTTTTTATGGATTCTAGCAGCGGTATTTATCACATATATAGCCTCTGGGGCTATATATTGTGATATATTTGCCAGCCAAGGTGTTTTTATTGCTGCTCAGGGCGCCCCCCCCCCCAGCGCCCTCAGTGACCGGAGTGTGAAGTGTGTATGAGGAGCAATGGCGCACAGCTGCAGTGCTGTGCGCTACCTTGGTGAAGACTGATGTCTTCTGCCGCCGATTTTCCGGACTCTTCTTGCTTCTGGCTCTGTAAGGGGGCCGGCGGCGCGGCTCCGGGACCGAACATCAATGGCCGGTTCCATGCGGTCGATCCCTTTGGAGCTAATGGTGTCCAGTAGCCTAAGAAGCCCAAGCTACCACCAGTTAGGTAGGTTCGCTTCTTCTCCCCTTAGTCCCTTGCTGCAGTGAGTCTGTTGCCAGCAGATCTCACTGTAAAATAAAAAACCTAAAATATACTTTCTCTCTAGGAGCTCAGGAGAGCCCCTAGTGTGCATCCAGCTCAGCCGGGCACAGGATTCTAACTGAGGTCTGGAGGAGGGTCATAGTGGGAGGAGCCAGTGCACACCAGGTAGTCCTAAATCTTTCTTAGCTGTGCCCAGTCTCCTGCGGAGCCGCTATTCCCCATGGTCCTTACGGAGTCCCCAGCATCCACTAGGACGTCAGAGAAATATATATTTATAATAAGAATTTACTTACCGATAATTCTATTTCTCGGAGTCCGTAGTGGATGCTGGGGTTCCTGAAAGGACCATGGGGAATAGCGGCTCCGCAGGAGACAGGGCACAAAAGTAAAGCTTTTACAGGTCAGGTGGTGTGTACTGGCTCCTCCCCCTATGACCCTCCTCCAGACTCCAGTTAGGTACTGTGCCCGGACGAGCGTACACAATAAGGGAGGATTTTGAATCCCGGGTAAGACTCATACCAGCCACACCAATCACACCGTACAACTTGTGATCTAAACCCAGTTAACAGTATGATAACAGAGGAGCCTCTGAAAGATGGCTTCCTAAACAATAACCCGAATTAGTTAACAATAACTATGTACAAGTATTGCAGATAATCCGCACTTGGGATGGGCGCCCAGCATCCACTACGGACTCCGAGAAATAGAATTATCGGTAAGTAAATTCTTATTTTCTCTATCGTCCTAAGTGGATGCTGGGGTTCCTGAAAGGACCATGGGGATTATACCAAAGCTCCCAAACGGGCGGGAGAGTGCGGATGACTCTGCAGCACCGAATGAGAGAACTCCAGGTCCTCCTTTGCCAGGGTATCAAATTTGTAAAAATTTACAAACGTGTTCTCCCCTGACCACGTAGCTGCTCGGCAGAGTAGTAATGCCGAGACCCCTCGGGCAGCCGCCCAAGATGAGCCCACCTTCCTTGCGGAATGGGCCTTAACAGATTTAGGCTGTGGCAGGCCTGCCACAGAATGTACAAGTTGAATTTTGTTACAAATCCAACGAGCAATCGACTGCTTAGAAGCAGGTGCACCCAACTTGTTGGGTGCATACAGTATAAACAGCGAGTCAGATTTTCTGACTCCAGCCGTCCTTTAAATGTATATTTTTAAGGCTCTGACAACGTCCAACAACTTGGAGTCCTTCAAGTCGTCTGTAGCCGCAGGCACTACAATAGGCTGGTTCAGGTGAAACGCTGATACCACCTTAGGGAGAAAATGCGGACGCGTCCGCAGCTCTGCCCTATGTCGAATGGAAAATTAAATAAGGGCTTTTATAAAACAAAGCCGCCAGTTCAGATACTCTCCCGGCCGAAGCCAGGGCCAGTAACATAGTCACTTTCCATGTGAGATATTTCAAATCCACCTTCTTTAGTGGTTCAAACCAATTTGATTTGAGGAAATCTAAAACTACATTTAGATCCCACGGTGCCACCTTAGGCACCACAGGAGGCTGTATATGCAGTACTCCTGTGATAAAAATCTGGACCTCAGGGACTGAGGCCAATTCTTTTTGGAAGAATATTGATAGGGCCGAAATTTGAACCTTAATAGATCCCAATTTGAGACCCATAGACAATCCTGATTGCAGGAAATGTAGGAAAACGACCCAGTGGAAATTTCTCCATCGGAGCACTCCGCTGCTCGCACCACGCAACATATTTTCGCCAAATACGGCGATAAAGCTTCGCGGTGACTTCCTTCCTTGCCTTTATCAAGGTAGGAATGACTTCTTCTGGAATGCCTTTTCCTTTTAGGATCTGGCATTCAAACGCCATGCCGTCAAACGCAGCCGCGGTAAGTCTTGAAAAAGACAAGTACCCTGCTGAAGCAGGTCCCTTCTCAGAAGTAGAGGCCACGGATCGTCCGTGACCATCTCTTGAAGTTCCGGGTACCAAGTCCTTCTTGGCCAATCCGGAGCCACTAGTCTTACTCCACTTTGCCGTATAATCCTCAATACCTTTGGTATGAGAGGCAGAGGAGGAAACACATATACCGACTGGTACACCCAAGGTGTTACCAGCGCGTCCACAGCTATTGCCTGCGGATCTCTTGACCTGACGCAATACCTGTCCAGTGTTTTGTTGAGGCGAGACGCCATCATGTCCACCATTGGTTTTACCCAACGGTTTAATAGCATGTGGAAAACTTCTGGATGAAGTCTCCACTCTCCCGGGTGAAGGTCGTGTCTGCTGAGGAAGTCTGCTTCCCAGTTGTCCACGCCCGGGATGAATACTGCTGACAGTGCTATCACGTGATTCTCCGCCCAGCGAAGGATCCTGGCAGCTTCTGCCATTGCCCTCCTGCTTCTTGTGCCGCCCTGTCTGTTTACATGGGCGACTGCCGTGATGTTGTCCGACTGGATCAACACCGGTCTTCCTTGAAGCAGAGGTTCCGCCTGGCTTAGAGCATTGTAGATTGCTCTTAGTTCCAGAATGCTTATGTGAAGAGACTTTTTCAGGCTCGACCACACTCCCTGGAAATTTCTTCCCTGTGTGACTGCTCCCCAGCCTCTCTGGCTGGCACCCGTGGTCACCAGGATCCAATCCTGCATGCCGAATCTGCGGCCCTCCAATAGATGAGCCTCCTGCAACCACCACAGAAAGGATACCCTTGTCCTCGGCGACAGGGTTATCCGCAGGTGCATCTGAAGATGCGACCCTGACCATTTGTCCAACAGATCCCTTTGCATGGAATCTGCCGAAAGGGATTGCTTCGTAAGAAGCTACCAGTTTTTCCCAGGACTCTTGTGCATTGATGTACAGACACCTTTCCTGGTTTTAGGAGGTTCCTGACCAGGTCAGATAACTCCTTGGCTTTTTCTTCGGGAAGAAAAACCTTTTCTGAACTGTGTCCAGAATCATCCCCAGGAACAGCAGACGAGTTGTCGGCATTAATTGGGATTTTGGAATATTCAGAATCCATCCGTGCTGCTTTAGCACCTCTTGAGATAGTGCTAAACCCATCTCTAGCTGTTCTCTGGACCTTGCCCTTATTAGGAGATCGTCCAAGTATGGGATAATTAATACGCCTTTTCTTCGAAGAAGAAATATTATCTCGGCCATTACCTTTGTAAAGACCCGAGGTGCCGTGGACAAACCAAACGGCAGCGTCTGAAACTGATAGTGACAGTTTTGTACAACGAACCTGAGGTACCCCTGGTGTGAGGGGTAATTGGAACGTGGAGATACGCATCCTTGATGTCCAAGGATACCATAAAGTCCCCTTCTTCCAGGTTCGCTTATCACTGCTCTGAGTGACTCCATCTTGAACTTGAACTTCTTTATGTACAGGTTCAAGGACTTCAGATTTAGAATAGGCCTTACCGAGCCATCCGGCTTCGGTACCACAAAAAGAGTGGAATAATACCCCTTCCCTTGTTGTAGAAGAGGTACCTTGACTATCACCTGCTGAGAATACAGCTTGTGAATGGCTTCCAAAACCGTCTCCCTTTCTGAGGGGGACGTTGGTAAAGCAGACTTCAGGAAACGGCGAGGTGGCTCTGTCTCTAATTTCAACCTGTACCCCTGAGATATTATCTGCAGGATCCAGGGATTTACCTGCGAGTGAGCCCACTGCGCGCTGTAATTCTTGAGACGACCGCCTACCGCCCCCGAGTCCGCTTGCGAAGCCCCAGCGTCATGCTGAGGCTTTTGTAGAAGCCGGGGAGGGCTTCTGTTCCTGGGAAGGAGCTGCCTGTTGCTGTCTCTTCCCTCGTCCTCTGCCTCGTGGCAGATATGAATAGCCCTTTGCTCTCTTATTTTTAAAGGAACGAAAAGGCTGCGGTTGAAAGGTCGGTGCCTTTTTCTGTTGGGGAGTGACTTGAGGTAGAAAGGTGGATTTCCCGGCCGTAGCCGTGGCCACCAAATCCGATAGACCGACCCCAAATAACTCCTCTACGCATCGCCTGTCCACTGTCGTGTCCATAAAGCTCTTCTGGCCGAAATGGACATAGCACTTACCCGTGATGCCAGTGTGCAGATATCTCTCTGTGCATCACGCATATAAAGAAATGCATCCTTTATTTGTTCTAACGACAGTAAAATATTGTCCCTGTCCAGGGTATCAATATTTTCGATCAGGGACTCTGACCAAACTACCCCAGCACTGCACATCCAGGCAGTCGCAATAGCTGGTCGTAGTATAACACCTGCATGTGTGTATATACCTTTTTGGATATTTTCCATCCTCCTATCTGATGGATCTTTAAGTGCGGCCGTCTCAGGAGAGGGTAACGCCACTTGTTTTGATAAGCGTGTTAGCGCTTTGTCCACCCTAGGAGGTGTTTCCCAGCGCTCCCTAACCTCTGGCGGGAAAGGGTATAAAGCCAATAACTTCTTTGAAATTAGCAGTTTTTTATCGGGGCACCCCACGCTTCATCACACACGTCATTTAATTCTTCTGATTCGGTAAAAACTACTGGTAGTTTTTTCACACCCCACATAATACCCTGTTTAGTGGTACCTGTAGTATCAGCTAAATGTAACATCTCCTTTATTGCCAAAATCATATAACGTGTGGCCCTTTTGGAAAATACGGTTGATTCGTCACCTTCACTACCGGAATCAGTGCCTGTGTCTGGGTCTGTGTCGACCGACTGAGGCAAGGGGCGTTTTACAGCCCCTGACGGTGTTTGAGGCGCCTGGACAGGCACTAAGTGAGTGTCCGGCCGCCTCATGTCGGCAAACGACTGCTTAAGCGAGTTGACGCTATCCCGTAATTCCACAAATAAGGCATCCATTCTGGTGTCGACCCCCTAGAAGGTGACATCCTCATATTTGGCAATTGCTCCGCCTCCACACCAATAACGTCCTCATACATGTCGACACACACGTACCGACACACAGCAGACACACAGGGAATGCTCTATACGAAGACAGGACCCACTAGCCCTTTGGGGAGACAGAGGGAGAGTCTGCCAGCACACACCAAAAAGCGCTATATATGACAGGGATAGCCTTATGATTAAGTGCTCCCTTATAGCTGCTTTTATATTAATATATTGCCATTTATTTTGCCCCCCCTCTCTGTTATACCCTGTTTCTGTAGTGCAGTGCAGGGGAGAGACCTGGGAGCCTTCCTGACCAGCGGAGCTGTGACAGAAAATGGCGCCGTGTGCTGAGGAGATAGGCCCCGCCCCTTTTCCGGCGGGCTCGTCTCCCGCTATTTAGTACATTTAGGCAGGGGTAAATATCTCCATATAGCCTCTGGGGCTATATGTGAGGTATTTTTAGCCTTTTTAAAGGTTTACATTTGCCTCCCAGGGCGCCCCCCCCCAGCGCCCTGCACCCTCAGTGACTGCCGTGTGAAGTGTGCTGAGAGGAAAATGGCGCACAGCTGCAGTGCTGTGCGCTACCTTAAGAAGACTGCAGGAGTCTTCAGCCGCCGATTCTGGACCTCTTCTTGCTTCAGCATCTGTGAGGGGGCCGGCGGCGTGGCTCCGGTGACCATCCAGGCTGTACCTGTGATCGTCCCTCTGGAGCTTCATGTCCAGTAGCCAAGAAGCCAATCCATCCTGCACGCAGGTGAGTTCACTTCTTCTCCCCTCTGTCCCTCGTTGCAGTGATCCTGTTGCCAGCAGGAATCACTGTAAAATAAAAAACCTAAGCTAAACTCTCTAAGCAGCTCTTTATGAGAGCCACCTAGAATTGCACCCTTCTCGGCCGGGCACAAAAATCTAACTGGAGTCTGGAGGAGGGTCATAGGGGGAGGAGCCAGTACACACCACCTGACCTGTAAAAGCTTTACTTTTGTGCCCTGTCTCCTGCGGAGCCGCTATTCCCCATGGTCCTTTCAGGAACCCCAGCATCCACTTAGGACGATAGAGAAATATATATATACATACACATATATTGTATATCCCTGGACTCCACCGAATCATTTTAGTGCTCTAGTTCCCTCTGTAATAATCCAAATAGAAAGACCCAGTGATGCAAACAACGGCACTCAGAGTGGTTGAAATTAATGTATTAGAACAGCAGTCGCCAGCCTGTCACGTAGCTGGCCATAGCAATCTGGGTAGCTCGACCCCTGTTAGCCGCTGCTGCCCGACCTCAGGAAGTGTCCCCCGCCCGTCCGTATCACTCCTCCACCTCGTTGGAGACAGATGCTAGAGTTCCTACTTGACCTCTAGCATCTGACAGGGAGCACAGCGCTACAGCGTTACCCGGAAGTGGCAGGAGTGCTCAGCACTGGTGCCACCGGGAGAAGATACAGCTTTTGCCATGAAACCCCAGACAACGAGCATTGAACTCAGAGCATGAAACCCCTGGTAACGAGCTTGATGCTTCTGGCAATGAGCAATTACACCCCTGGCAACGAGCATGGAACCCTTGTCAACAAGCATTACATTCCTGGAAACGAGCCCTGGCAATGAGCACAACACCCCTGGCAACGAGGATGAACTTCTCGTCCTCCGCTCCCACGAGCAACGCTTACAACCTCCTGCTCTCGGCGGCGTTAGTGTGACACAGCCTGGACAAGAGTGTGGGCTGGCGGGTGAACGTGCACACGGTGTGAATCATATCGCACACGCCGCAGTACACTGAAGTGGAGCCAGGCAGTGAATTGGCTTGGATGATTAACGCGGGCGCTTCCTGACAGGTACACTATGCAGTCCTGACGGGGCACCATGTGGGAGGGGGAGGGGGGTTTACAGTAATCTTCCTGCTCGGTATGTGAGGGGGGTGCTGGACATTAGGGTGTGCTGGTGCACCCCACTGTGCGCACGCCTATGCCTGACGTAGGCTGACCATATTATCCCTTTAACCCAGGACACTCATGAATTACACAGGTTCTGAGGCTGGCTGACTACAAGCCAGCATTTCACCTGGTTTTTATCGGCCACAGAACCTGTGTAATTCATGAGTGTCCCAGTTTAAAGGGATAATATGGTCAGCCTACCTAACGTCTGCGAATTAGGAGGTGAGAGCTTTCTCTTCTGATGTCTGTGTATTAGGAGGTGAAATATCTGTGTCCTGGAGCTTATTAAAAGAAAGTAGTGGTCTGTGCATTTAGAAGGAAGTGAATTCTGTATACAAATATCTATGTATTACAGATCAATAGTATAATTACCGATGTCTGTTACTGGGAGATAGACAGAGTACATACCCTGATACCTGAGTATTAGGAAGTGGCTAGTGGGGCACTGGAATGAGACCAGCTGGAAGAGGCAATACAGGAGAAAGTTCTGAGAGGCTGCAGTAAAATGTCATGTCAGTGTGCTGGCTCTCCTACATGGTAAGGACAGCGATAAGAAGGTGAGGGGGGACTCTCCCCACCCCCTCCACGTTCTGCTGCTCAGTGCAATAGTAAGGGCAGAGTAGCAGCTGAGGTGAGGGAGGGACAATGCAGCCTTCACCAATCAGCTGCCAGGATTTACATGCCAGGCTCCAGTGCCAGCCAATGGGGGTGTAGGGGAGAAACAGGAGTGGGCTGGGTATGTTTGTGTGAGTGCAGCTCTGCACAGATCCTCCTAAGTGTGTACAGTATGATTCCTGGGGGGAAACACTCACTCTCTGCCCGTTGGGGAGGCTGCTGAGCATTGGAACCCCGTGCACACGCCAGGCGACAGAGGGAGGTATGTAACCTGGGCTGCAGCAGGGCAGGGCATGGGGGAATGTTACTACAATTGTCTCGGTAAGTGATGCAGCTGCCCGGGTGCTACTTGCTGGTGCATTAGTGCAAGCTCTTTAGCCCAGCCAGTGAGAGAGAGCTTGCAGCGGAGGCTGCTGAGCGCCCCCTGGGGCCGGGGTAATTGTTACCTGGGGGAATCATTAGTTCTCCATTAGGAGCAGCAGGATCTCTGGGAGCATGTAAGGGGGACTTCTATCCCCCCCAGAAGATGCAGATGCTAGTCACTGACCTAGCTCCAGTCTCCGGTGGTAGACTGCATTACCACCGCTGCCCTCCCCCTTGTCACGGCTCTAGTTCCAGTCCCCGGCAGCCCTCCTAAGTGCTGGTTGCGGGACACCCCCGACTATCACTGCCCACCTCGTCCCTATACTCTCCGTTCACTTTAATTTAAAAACCAAACACATTACATGCATTCGTTTCATCAAGTTGCGTTTGGAGACATTCTGCGCATGCGTCGTAGCGCCGCCCGCGGCTGCTCTATGGGAAGTGTAGTTCTCGGCCATAGACGCCGAACAACCGCTGCGCTCGGGGACACTACATCTCCCGTCGTGCATTGCGCGGGTGGGCGGAGACCTATACAGCTCTAGATGCTAAACTTAAATGCAGCGGCGGGAACTAGGAATGGAATCATAGAACGTCGGGAGAAGATGAGCGATACATTGTAACAGTCACTTCCTATGCCGCGGCTCCCGCAGTGCTGTGAGTATACGCCGCGCTGTGTATGTGGGGGAATAGAACGTCAGGAGAAGATGAGAGATACATTGTAACAGTCACTGGGCTTGTAAGCTATATGACCTGAATGTGAGCAATCTAAGTTTTGTGTATGTGTATGTATGTATATTCCAGTGTATGGTACAGGTGCCCGTGAGGTGCAATAGTGTTTGCTGAACTTTGCCCAATATACGGCATATATAAATAATAACTGCAGGATAGAATCTCAGTGTGTGTATACATAGAGTGTTATCAGGTGGCTGCATAGGTTGTGTACTACCTGGTGCTGGCTGCAGAGTCCTGTTACATTGTATGCATGGTGTGTGTGTTCAGGAGTCACCTGTGAATACTATCCCTTACTCAGATTTACTTTAATTGGAAGTCTGTTGAAATTTTTTCGGAAGACTTGCACAGTGCAGGTATACTGTTAGGGTGTAACATCTAGTCAAAGAGAATGCTTGGAGTTCACCATCTAATGTAGTATAGCATAGCCCTAGGTATTAGACTGTCCAATTTGTATTATTCAGGGTTGCTGTCAAATATAAGACCCCATGTGTACACAGATCTGATTCAGTATTATCATTATTGTACTTGTGTTTGTATCCTTAATCAAATCTTGTTGGTATATTCCAAAATGGTTGTTTTCCAGAAGCTGGGGAAGGAGGAGTTGGCTATAGATGATGAGGGGGGAGGGTGGGCTCTCATACTGGGGTGGGGGAGGATTAGGGATGAGCCTGTAATAGGATCTCTCATCAGCTCTACACTTCTCTATTAGCATCTTGGCTTTGTTCACTTTTTTTTTTTTTTTTAGTACACAAAATGTTTTAAATACAAGAATAGCCTTAATTTAATGTCTATGCCGTTTTGGGACACTTTTTTTTTTTTTTTTTTTTTGCTAAAGACTTTTTTTCTATGAAACATTTTTATAGTGTTACAAAAAAATAGTCCTCATTAGAACTAAACGACACGTGTATAAAGCGGAATGTAATTGCTATAAGTTTACACGGCTGTAGTGTAGCATTAGAAAAATAAGATAAGTGACGTTCTCTTGCCCAGTGATTCCTCTGTGTCAAGTGGTTTCCAAACACGGTCCTCAAGGTACCCTAACAGTCCAGGTTTTCAGTATATCTAAGCTTGGCTGCAGCTGACTTAATTAACTCAAACTGACTGAGATACTAATTATCTGTGCTGAGCTATGGGTGGCTTTACAACAGGGGTAGGGAACCTTTTTTCTACCAAGGGCCATTTGGATATTTATAAAATCCTTCAGGGACCATACAGAAACTATCAACTTAAAAATTAGCATGCCCCTCTGTAGGGTGTGACAATGCTGATGGGCTGTGTAGCATACAGGACACTCTGCACCAGAGCTGTAAGTAGACAAATTGGTGCTCCCATATTCCAAAGTATGGACAGTGCGCACAAAAACTTAAGGACGTGGCTTTGTGGGGAAGGGGCATGACCACATAATAGTGCCAATTCACACTGCGACGCACAGTATGAGCCGTAATTCACACTGCGGCACACATTGATGGCAGTGTAGCCCAGCCTGGATGTGGCAGCGTTGTTCCTCCTAGCTGTGATCACACACCGCTTCCCCATCAACACTCATCCAGCCTTCTGCACTCAGGAGGATGAGAGGAATGAGGCTGAAGAGTGGGGAGAGATGACAGCGGAGGATCCTATTGCCCCTCCTCCTGCCCTTCATCATCCTCAGTGCATCCCACCGCAGCGCCAGACCCCCCCCCCCCCCCCCAGCGCTGTTGCCAGGTTACCTCCGTTGAATGCCATCTCCCTCCTCCCGCCTCTCCTGGGTTTCTGTGGCCGGGCGGCAAAGTAACTTTGCGGCTGCGGACACTGTGGCTGGGCGGGTCAGGCAAAGTGTCTATGCGGGTCGTACATTCCCCACCCCTACTTTACAACCTAGACCGTTGGGGTGCTTTGAGGGGCGTGTTTATGAACCTCTGTTCTACGTACTTAAGTTTATGGAAAAAATGGTGTGTATACCAAACAGGATGGTAGGGTCCATATTGCCAAGACAAGATACTATAACTACTAAAGTCCTATACCTCTCTCAATGTTTTAATGCAGACTGTTGAAGTTGCTGTCCAGTGTTTCATACCGTGTTTCCCTGATAATAAGCCCTACCCCGAAAATAAGCCCTAGCCTTGCTTTTGGATACTGGTCCAAAATAAGTCCTACCCCGAAAATAGGCCCTATCAAAATTCCCATTACCCGACACCGTGCACTAAATGAAATGCCCCCAGCTCCCCCCCCCCCTGCTAACCCCCTTCACCGCCGCCCTGCTTGAGGGATGCTGTTCATCCAGCTCCCAGTCCCAGGGATGCATTGCGCCCTGCGCATGATGTCACCGCGCACATCACGCGGCTTCTGTACACAGCAGGAGCGGAGTAGCAGCGGCGCCGGCGGAAAGCAAGAAGAAGAACTGGAACTGGAAAGTGCTGTAGGTGAGGAGCAGGACTGGGGGCATGGTGGCTGTAAAAGGAGGACTGGGGGCATGTGGCTGTAAAATAAGCCCTACCCCGAAAATAAGCCCTATGGTGTTTTTTGTTGAAAATAAATAAATAATACAGTGTCTTATTATCGGGGAAACACGGTATGTATTAAGGTGCGTGTGTATATAGATTATGTGGCACACCACTTGGTTCAGAGGGGCCCACAGCACATATTCTGCACCGATACTTTAAACTTGCCTTATTGCTACCATGTTCCCAGAGTCCTGCAGATCTGCAGTTGCTCCAGGCAAGGGGCACAAAGGTTGCACACAGCCCCCTTGTCTCTTAATCCGCCTCTTCTCTATCTGTATGTAATAAAAATAAGATGGGGCAGTGCTCATTTTGTAGTATGTACAACCTGTTAACCCCTAAATAAGATGCCAAATTACTACATATATTTAATACAGTAAGAGGCTTATCTGATAAAACTTTCCAAACTTCCAATTTCAGTTATCCCAGGTCACTGGAAACATAAGCTACAAAAATCATAAAATGCACTATGGTAAAGTTCCATAAAACATACATTTTTATTAAACTTACATTTTATCTTGTGAGCATATTGTATGTAGACTATCTGGATACCCCTCCATGTCTGGAAGGATCTAAATAATTGCTCTCCTATTTCGCCATAAGAATCACCGCAAACAAAACCTGTAGGGTGGCATACCACTGTGTTTCCAATGTTTGGAGATTTTTGGGGCGATACTCAATTGTTATATCGTGCCCGATCTACCTTCTAAAGTGACGGGAGATCGCAGGGCGATATTCAATTGATCCCAGTTATCGTGCCCATAGCAGTCGGATTTAGCTACGGAAACTAATGGGCACGATTGCAAAAAATGCTGTTTGGGCACCCAAACGGGTCACTTTTAGCGCATTTCACCTCACCACCCCCAGTGGTGGCGAGCTGAAATATCGCACCCGGCGGTAGTATTGAATGGGTGGGATTGAGTTTCGCCCTTTGCCTGTATTTTATGTAAATGTTTGTTTCTCTATCGTCCTAGTGGATGCTGGGGTTCCTGAAAGGACCATGGGGAATAGCGGCTCCGCAGGAGACAGGGCACAAAAAGTAAAGCTTTAGGATCAGGTGGTGTGCACTGGCTCCTCCCCCTATGACCCTCCTCCAAGCCAGTTAGATTTTTGTGCCCGGCCGAGAAGGGTGCAATCTAGGTGGCTCTCCTAAAGAGCTGCTTAGAAAAGTTTAGCTTAGGTTTTTTATTTTACAGTGAGTCCTGCTGGCAACAGGATCACTGCAACGAGGGACTTAGGGGAGAAGAAGTGAACTCACCTGCGTGCAGGATGGATTGGCTTCTTGGCTACTGGACATCAGCTCCAGAGGGACGATCACAGGTACAGCCTGGATGGTCACCGGAGCCTTGCCGCCGGCCCCCTTGCAGATGCTGAAGTAAGAAGAGGTCCAGAATCGGCGGCAGAAGACTCCTCAGTCTTCTAAAGGTAGCGCACAGCACTGCAGCTGTGCGCCATTTTCCTCTCAGCACACTTCACACGGCAGTCACTGAGGGTGCAGGGCGCTGGGAGGGGGGCGCCCTGGGAGGCAAATGAATACCTATTTTGGCTAAAAATACCTCACATATAGCTTCCGGAGGCTATATGGAGATATTTAACCCCTGCCAGAATCCGTTAAGAGCGGGAGACGAGGCCGCCGAAAAAGGGGCGGGGCCTATCTCCTCAGCACACAGCGCCATTTTCCCTCACAGAAAGGCTGGAGGGAAGGCTCCCAGGCTCTCCCCTGCACTGCACTACAGAAACAGGGTTAAAACAGAGAGGGGGGGCACTAATTTGGCGATATGCTTATATATATATTAAGATGCTATAAGGGAAAACACTTATATAAGGTTGTCCCTATATAATTATAGCGTTTTTGGTGTGTGCTGGCAAACTCTCCCTCTGTCTCTCCAAAGGGCTAGTGGGTCCTGTCCTCTATCAGAGCATTCCCTGTGTGTGTGCTGTGTGTCGGTACGTGTGTGTCGACAGGTAGGAGGACGATGTTGGTGAGGAGGCGGAGCAATTGCCTGTAATGGTGATGTCACTCTCTAGGGAGTCGACACCGGAATGGATGGCTTATTTAGGAAATTACGTGATAATGTCAACACGCTGCAAAGTCGGTTGACGACATGAGACGGCCGACAAACAATTAGTACGGTCCAGACGTCTCAAAAACACCGTCAAGGGTTTTAAAACGCCCGTTTACTTTAGTCGGTCGACACAGACACAGACAGGGACACTGAATCCAGTGTCGACGGTGAATAAACAAACGTATTCCTTATTAGGGCCACACGTTAAAGGCAATGAAGGAGGTGTTACGTATTTCTGATACTACAAGTACCACAAAAGAGGGTATTATGTGGGATGTGAAAAAACTACCATAGTTTTTCCTGAATCAGATAAATTAAATAAAGTGTGTGATGATGCGTGGGTTCCCCCCGATAGAAAATTATGGGCGGTATACCCTTTCCCGCCAGAAGTTAGGGCGCGTTGGGAAACACCCCTTAAGGTGGATAAGGCGCTCACACGCTTATCAAAACAAGTGGCGGTACCGTCTATAGATAGGGCCGTCCTCAAGGACCAGCTGACAAGGCTGGAAAATATAATAAAAAGTATATACACACATACTGGTGTTATACTGCGGCCAGCGATCGCCTCAGCCTGGATGTGCAGAGCTAGGGTGGCTTGGTCGGATTCCCTGACTGAAAATATTGATACCCTTGACAGGGACAGTATTTTATTGACTATAGAGCATTTCTATATATGCGAGATGCACAGAGGGATATTTGCACTCTGGCATCATGAATAAACGCGATGTCCATAACTGCCAGAAGATGTTATGGACACGACAGTGGTCAGGTGATGCAGATTCCAAACGGCACAGTATGGCCGTATAAAGGAAGAGGACTTGTTTGGGGTCGGTCCATCGGACCTGGTGGTCACGGCAACTGCTGGAAAATCCACCGTTTTTTACCCTAAGTCACATCTCTGCAGAAAAAGACACCGTCTTTTCAGCCTCAGTCCTCTCGTCCCTATAAGATCATATCTGCCCAGGGATAGAGGAAAGGGAAGAAGACTGCAGCAGGCAGCCCATTCCCAGGAACAGAAGCGTTCCACCGCGTCTGACAAGTTCTCAGCATGGCGCTGAGACCGTACAGGACCCCTGGATCCTACAAGTAGTATCCCGGGGGTACAGATGGGAATGTCGAGACGTTTCCCCTTCGCAGGCTCCTGAAGTCTGCTTTACCAAGTCTCCCTCCGACAAGGAGGTAGTATGGGAAAAAATTCACAAGCTGTATTCCCAGCAGGTGATAATTAAATTACCCCTCCTACTACAGAAAAGGGGTATTATTCCACACTATATTGTGGTACTGAAGCCAGAAGGTTAGGTGAGACTTATTCTAAAAAATTTTTTTGAACACTTACAAAGGTTCAAATTAAGATGAAGTCACTCAGAGCAGTGATAACGAACCAGGAAGAAGGGGACTATATAGTGTCCCGGGACATCAGGGATGCTTACCTCTATGTCCCAAATTTGCCCTTCTCACTAAGGGTACCTCAGGTTCGTGGTGCAGAACTGTCACTATCAGTTTCAGACGCTGCCGTTTGGATTGTCCACGGCACCCCGGGGTCTTTACCAAGGTAATGGCCGAATTGATGATTCTTCTTCGAAGAAAAGGCGTCTTAATTATCCCTTACTTGGACGATCTCCTGATAGGGGCATAGTCCAGGGAACAGTTGGAGGTCGGAGTAGCACTATCTCGGATACTGCTACAATCAGCACGGGTGGATTCTAAATATTCCAAAATCGCAGCTGATCCCGACGACACGTCTGCTGTGCCTAGGGATGATTCTGGACACAGTCCAGAAAAAGGTGTTTCTCCCGGAAGAGAAAGCCAGGGAGTTATCCGAGCAAGTCAGGAACCTCCTAAAAACAGTGCATCATTGCACAAGGGTCCTGGTAAAAATGGTGGCTTCCTACGAAGCAATTCCATTCGGCAGATTTCACGTAAGAACTTTTCAGTGGGATCTGCTGGACAAATGGTCCGGATCGCATCTTCAGATGCATCAGCGGATAACCCAATATCCAAGGACAAGGGTGTCTCTCCTGTGGTGGTTATAGAGTGCTCATCTTCTAGAGGGCCGCAGATTCGGCATTCAGGATTGGATGCTGGTAACCACGGAGCCCAGCCTGAGAGGCTGGGGAGCAGTCACACAAGGGAAAAATTTCCAGGGAGTGTGATCAAGTATGGAGACTTTTCTCCACATAAATATACTGGAGCTAAGGGTAAATTTATAATGCTCTAAGCTTAGCAAGACCTCTGCTTCAAGGTCAGCCGGTATTGATCCAGTGGGAAAAAACATCACGGCAGTCGCCCACGTAAACAGACAGGGCGACACAAGAAGCAGGAGGGCAATGGCAGAAACTGCAAGGACTTTTCGCTGGGCGGAAAATCATGTGATAACACTGTCAGCAGTTTTTCATCCCGGGAATGGAAACTGGGAAGCAGACTTCCTCAGCACGACCTCCACCCGGGAGAGTGGAAACTTCATTGAGAAGTTTTTTCCACATGATTGTAAACCGTTGGGAAATACCAAAGGTGGACATGATGGCGTCCCGTCTGAAAAAAAAAAAAAAAAAAACGGGACAGGTATTGCGCCAGGTCAAGAGACCCTCAGGCAATAGATGTGGACGTTCTGGTAACACCGTGGGTGTACCAGTCGGTGTATGTGTTCCCTCCTCTGCTTCTCATACCTAAGGTGCTGAGAATTATAAGACGTAGAGGAGTAAGAACTATACTCATGGCTCCGGATTGGCCAAGAAGGACTTGGTACCCGGAACTTCAAGAGATGCTTACAGAGGTCTTATGGCCTCTGCCGCTAAGAAGGGACTTGCTTCAGCAAGTACCATGTCTGTTCCAAGACTTACCGCAGCTGCGTTTGTCGGCATGGCGATGGAAAGCCGGATCCTAAGGGAAAAAAAGGCATTCCGGAAGAGGTCATTCCTACCCTGGTCAAAGCCAGAAAGGAGGTGACCGCACAACATTATCACCACGTGTGGCGAAAATATGTTGCGTGGTGTGAGGCCAGGAAGGCCCCACAAAGAAATTTCAACTCGGTCGTTTCCTGCATTTCCTGCAAACAGGAGTGTCTATGGGCCTCAAATTGGGGTCCATTAAGGTTCAAATTCGGCCCTGTAAATTTTCTTCCAGAAAGAATTGGCTTCAGTTCCTGAAGTCCAGAAGTTTGTCAAGGGAGTATTGCATATACAAACCCCTTTTTTGTGCCTCCAGTGGCACTGTGGGATCTCAACGTAGTTCTGGGATTCCTCAAATCACATTGGTTTAAAACCAGTCAAATATGTGGATTTGAAGCATCTCACATAAAAAGTGACCATGCTCTTGGCCCTGGCCTGGACCAGGCGAGTGTCAAATTGGTGTTTTTTTCTCAAAAAAGCCCATATCTGTTTGTCCATTCGGACAGGGCAGAGCTGCGGACTCGTCCCCAGTTCTCTCCCTAAGGTGGTGTCAGTGTTTCACCTGAACCAGCTTATTGTGGTGCCTTGCACCTACTAGGGACTTGGAGGACTCCAAGTTGCTAGAAGTTGTCAGGGCCCTGAAAATATGTTCAAGGACAGCTGGAGTCAGAAAATCTGACTCGCTGTTTATACTGTATGCACCCAACAAGTTGGGTGCGCCTGCTTCTAAGCAGTCGATTGCTCGTTGGATTTGTAACACAATTCAACTTGCACATTCTGAGGCAGGCCTGCCACAGTCTAAATCGGTTAAGGCCCATTCCACAAGGAAGGTGGGCTCATCTTGGGCGGCTGCCCGAGAGGTCTCGGCATTACAACTCTGCCGAGCAGCTACGTGGTCAGGGGAGAACACGTTTGTAAAATTCTACAAATTTGATATCCTGGCAAAAGAGGACCTGGAGTTCTCTCATTCGGTGCTGCAGAGTCATCCGCACTCTCCCGCCCGTTTGGGAGCTTTGGTATAATCCCCATGGTCCTTTCAGGAACCCCAGCATCCACTAGGACGATAGAGAAAATAAGAATTTACTTACCGATAATTCTATTTCTCGGAGTCCGTAGTGGATGCTGGGCGCCCATCCCAAGTGCGGATTATCTGCAATACTTGTACATAGTTACAAAAATCGGGTTATTATTGTTGTGAGCCATCTTTTCAGAGGCTCCGCTGTTATCATACTGTTAACTGGGTTTAGATCACAAGTTGTACGGTGTGATTGGTGTGGCTGGTATGAGTCTTACCCGGGATTCAAAATTCCTCCCTTATTGTGTACGCTCGTCCGGGCACAGTACCTAACTGGCTTGGAGGAGGGTCATAGGGGGAGGAGCCAGTGCACACCACCTGATCCTAAAGCTTTACTTTTTGTGCCCTGTCTCCTGCGGAGCCGCTATTCCCCATGGTCCTTTCAGGAACCCCAGCATCCACTACGGACTCCGAGAAATAGAATTATCGGTAAGTAAATTCTTATTTTTTGGGACGTCCTATTTATTCACGCGACGATTCTGATGGCGATATAGGAGATATACAGAATGGTAGTTGCATAAATTAATTTATTGGTCCACCACAGGTGCATGTAAGGGACGGTTAAAGCTTGATTAGAAAAAAATACATAAAAAAATTTCCCCTGCACATCATAATGGTACAGCAATGGAGGCATACATCCTGCATAATAATAATGCAGGTTTCATAGTTGCATGCATTTGCTAACATTTGGGAAGTCACCAGCCACGGCAAGGCAGTGTGCTGAATTATCAAGAGACAGAAATCCTACATGATAAAAATAATGCAGAGATTAAGTTGTGTACATTTGCAAACATGGGGGCAGATGTATTAACCTGGAGAAGGCATAAGGAAGTGATAAACCAGTGATATGTGCAAGGTGATAAAGACACCAGCCAATCAGCTCCGATATGTAAATTAACAGTTAGGATCTGATTGGCTGCTGCCTTTATCACCTTGCACATATCACTGGTTTATCACTTCGTTATGCCTTCTCCAGGTTAATACATCTGCCCCATGGTAAGCCACCACCGTGGGCGATATAGGAGAGCAATTTTGGAAGTCCTTCCAGACGTTGAGGTGGATACAGATGACCTATTTTTATTTTATTTCTCTTCGGAATATTGAAGAAAAAAAATTGTTTTATTGTACTGCACTATAGAGCTTTTCCATGTTTGTATGTTATGGTCCCTTGGCTGGCATTTTTGGATACCTATATTTTTGGATACCTATATTTGGAACGTGTTATCAGATAAAACTATTTTTCCTTTTTTAAACGTATGCAGTAATTTGGCACATTATTTAAGGGTTAACAGGCTGTACGTATACTAGGAGCGCTCTCCCTTCTCTTTTTTTAGGAATTTTTCAACTTGAGCTGGAACAGGTCTGGGTATGAGTGGCTTCTTGTGTGTTGGTTGTGTTTTTTTTTTTTTTTTTCCTTTTTCCTAGTCATTTTGTGGTACCATGATCTGTAGCTATCTAATTACACAAATAAGCAAGTTAATTTGGGTATCATTGTACATGGTGTTCTATCACCATAAACACCACACTTGGGATTTAATCTTTTTATAATTTAAAAAAAAAAAAGTTTGCAACACTAAATCTCTCGCCCCCCCCCCCCCCCCCTTTCTTTTTTCAGTCTGAAATGCCTACCAGGGGTATCAAAAGAAAATATTCTGAATGGGAGGAATCTCTCCTGGATGCACATCTGTCCTTTCAGACAGACAGCTACTCTTTCTTCCGTCAATCTCTACTAAACATTTCACTCGAGAAGTTCAACAAGGGACGTACGATGATCGAGCCTAGTCTGCGACGCTATGTTCTCATCGCCAACACTCTGAGAGTTATCCAAGAGGAGATTTGTCATGAGAATCCATGCCCTTTTCCGGATGCTGGGCTTTCCCAGGCATGCAACCCATTGTTTGGGAGTGACGTAGGCCCCTGTCTCCCTCAAGATATGGAAAATATCCCTCTACCTTCTGCGGAAGATGAATTCACGGTGTCTTCTGCCATTGCTTCTATTTTAAGAGAACTAGAAAGTGTTTTGGATGAAAGTTGTCCACGAGGGCATCACCGTGCCTTTGGCATGCTTGAACCTGTAGCCAAGGCTGAGTCTTACAGTGGTTCACCAACCCTTTCACCTGCTCAGCCAACAAGTGATCCTGTTGCGACTATGAAGGAACAGATTTTTAATTTCAACTCTGGATCTCTGGGCGACAGCACGGATATTGCATTAATAAAAGAACTGGTGCTGGCTGCGGCCTCTTCAGAAAGCCTGCCTGAGCTTCCAGTACCCATGGACACCTCCCTCTTGGAGGAGAAGCCTGCCGAGGTCTCCTCACCATCTAACTTACCTGAAGTAACGATTGCTATGGACACTTTTAGCCCCGAAGATGTGGCTGCAGAGGCACCGCTAGAGCAGAGTATTTCAGCAGTGCCTACTAAAGAACCGAAATCTTCAGAGGCAGTCTTTGGTAGTTTTGAGATAATGAATTCCAGCTATCTTAATGGTGTCTCCTTCGATGACCCCTTTTCAGACATAGACACCTCTGTGTTTGAGAAAGAAACACCAAACTCGGGGACTACACCAAACAACCGATCGTCTTCTTCAGAAGAACCCTTGTTTGCCTCATCTTGTAATTCTCCAAATTGCACCTCCAGTCACGGGATTCGGGAATCAAATGAACTTGACAACATCATTGAAATATTAGTCGGGTCATAGTCTCTTGAGTTGGTGATAAGACGTTCATTTTATGAAAGACTGGCCAGTATAAGGTTTTTAAGCTGGAAAGACTGAGAAAATGCACCTTTTGCACACAAACTATATTTTATCCTTTGCTGGTTATCTTACGGTTAAAGCAGGAACTGTGCCTCCGACTAGTAACCAGGGATATTTATTGTTTACAGAAGCAATGCAGTAATATATATTTTATATCCACCTGCATCAGACTTGTCAGGGCTGATCGAGTGGAGCACATTGCCTCCTTGTTGTTTTATGACTAGTCTTAATACCAGAATGTATTCTGGGGTTTGCTGATGGCTCCTAGGGCAGGCAGGCCACCTTGTCTTCCATGAAGATCCTATTTTTATGTATTGACTTTTTTTTTTTTTTTAATTATTTTTTTTTTTTAAATACTCTGATCTATTTTTATAGAAGAGTTTGATGTTGGTTTTTTTTTTGTGTTTTTTTTTATTTTTTATACACACTTTAAAACTGTGGAGGGCCAAATATTGGGTGCTGTACAGTCACTTTATAAGGATTGGATTGGAACAGGGACGTGCGGTGAGGTACTGGCTAGTACCAGAGCCAGATTTCCACACAATATATGAGCCAAAGGGTTCATGTGGACATTATACAAAGATGCAGCAGTATATACTGCTGGAAGTTGGGGTGGTTTGATCAGAAATGTGCAGAGAAGATACTGCCTCACCTGCCATAGACCTTTTTACTCCATAGTTTTGAGTATAAAAATGATTATAATACAAAGAAGATATTTCTAATATATACTTTGTGTAGTCAAAACTCTGGCATATGCGTTGGTATGACGGGAAAGGCTTTGCCTCACCCCACCGCATGTCACTGGATTGTAAGTAGTCTTCCACAGGCTGTTGCATGCTAATATTTTTTGCATTTCAGACCTGCAATTCCAATCTGTAACACTTTGGGTTATTTTTCTCCTAAATTCAGCATTTTCTTTGCCCATGTCTGTTCTGAGATCTCTTTCAGGATATCCTGACGATCTGCTGCTTTTTGTACTAACTGGGTGAATACTGTCATATACTGTACATGCAGTGATTTAAACACCTATTAGGTCAGTATTGCCTTTTAATTTTACCAGAGTATGATACCCCTAATGCAGCGCACTTTACTCTTGCGGAGAGTAACAGATGGGCACGTGCATGGAGACTGGTGCAAAGTTGAAAAAGGTGGTATCGTACGTAGACCTCGGTTAACACTCATGTTGCAGTACATTTCCAAAAATTGGGGGGCAGATTCAGTCAGCCGTAGAAGCCACTGGGACCTGTCCTGGTGGCTTCTGAGCTTTAAGTACAGATGGTGGAACCTGAATGCAACCCTTAGTGGTGCCTGTGGATTCTCCCTACCATTATGGACAGAAACATTTGCAATTTCTTTATTCTCTCTCTCTCTCTCTCCCTCCCCCTTTCAGACATGCCACCCACTATTCTTGGTGGATGGATATATATATATATATATATATATATATATATATATATATATATATATATATATACACACACACACACACACACACACACACACACACACACACACACACACACACACACACACACACACACACACACATTATAAAATTATGTTGTTGACATCTAAGCAGGCACGACAAGCAACTTAAAGCCATGTCAGAACTCTCAGTTGTCTGGAGCAATTTAAACGGGTGCGGTCTGCTGCATGTCATCCTTTGCCAGTGTAACCTTTCTTTTTAGAGGTTTCTTTAGGAGAACCTACATACGACTCTTCTGAATTTACAATACAAAGTGGGGACACCTCATGGGGTGTAAGTAATGTGAAATCTTAAGTGACCTCATAAGCAATAGCATGAATAGCCATATCTACTGGTTGGAAATATTGTACCTTTTGCTAGCACACAATGTAAGGGGAGCCAGTATTAACAGTATTGCAGCTTATTCGTTCACTAGGAACTGGTGGCACCATACAGGGAAGAAGGCATTTTAAGGGGGAGATGTACTAAGCAGTGATAAAAGTGGACAAGTGAACCAGTGTACAGGTTGACCATGGCAACCAATCAGCATTGACGTAACATTTATCATTTGCATACTATAAAAGTATACAGAGCAGCTGATTGGTTGCCATGGGCAACTTCTCTACTGCCTCACGTCTCCACTTTTATCACTGCTTGGTACATGTCCCCCAGTTCCATGTGCCTTGTAGATGGATTGTCTAAGCCCATACAATGGTTTCCTCTGGAGTGTAAAGATGACAAACTGTGTTTCCCTGCTGTGCTCCTCAAGCCCTCCCAACAGGTCACATTTTCAGGATTCCCTTATTTGTTTTGTGTTTTTAAATATTGTCCGTGGTCCATCAAAAGAATGTCAAATATAGCCTAGTGGCGGTGCCCGGGGACTGGAGCTGAACGACCCTGTTTTAAAGATCATATAAAAAGTTTTCACCTATTTGATATTTATGACCCTAGTGCTCTGGTTTAGATTTTGGTTCTGGTAACTCATTACTTACCAGTTGATATAGGAGTTGTTGTTCAAAACGGCTTACAGCTCATAGGCTGACCAACTTTAATTCACTACTACCACTGCGACTTTTGTGAATTTATGGCCGTTGCTCTACACTTCAGTGATCTCTGTAATGAGAGCAATGTCCTTTAGAAAGTGCACAGGTTTACAATGACTGTATATGTTTTGTCATGCAGTATAAAACTGTAGTACTTAAAAAGATGTTTTCTTGTCTGAAGTAAAATGTGCGCCATCTGTTGCATCTAGGTACGTCGCCATATTATCTGCCTGTACACACATTTCTTACAAGTTCTACATGTGGCTATAATTGAAAAAGGGTGCCTTGATGCAAAACTAATGAATTCTAGTGTTAACAACTAACTGTGCCTGTTGTCCATATCGGGGGCAAATATTTTGTGAGCTGAACCAATGTTTATATTGAAATGCGGTCTTTACTTTCACAAAATGGCTGCCATTACTGTGTGCGGCAAAAGGTACACTGCAGCAGGATTTCCAAACTTCCAGAGACTCAATGTTTTGTGTGTTAAAAGGAGTGGTTTCTTTTTGCACATTTCTTGTTTTGAAGAAAAAAAAAATGTTATTTAATGTTTGTCCTGTTTAACATAAATCTATGCAATATGTACAGGTGAGAAATATATTTGTTTTTTTAACTTAATAAAAAAAACTGGGAAAAATTTCTTTGTGTGTTTTCATTAATGATCAGATCTATGAGTATAGTAGCTGTAAGTAAAGCAATTCACATGTGCTTGTAAAATCATTTTTGAGGTATGGACCATTAAGGCAAAATAATAATTTAGGTGTTGACATCACAGCAGGTCTATAATACAAAAAAACAAACAGAAAATCTAGAACAAGGAGATTTTGATGCATGTAACAAATTGGAAACTGCAGTCTGTGAAGCTGCTGTGACATCACTGGCCCTGTGAAATAAGACTGCTTACCAGCCAAGTCACACTACAATATTTGCATTAGTGCATGCATTCATCTCTAGCGACTTGTAGCGTTTACCCGCAGATTCCCTTGCATGGATGTCTGTTATTGCTCAGCAGATCTAATTTTACAAAGACTTTAATGCCATCTAATATTGAGGTGGATATTTTATATTGTACACATTGATTATATCATTTATTTGTAAACGATATTTGCAGTTTTTCCTTTTAGGTATTAACACAAAAAGATGCATGGGACAAGTATAACTATTGAGCTGGCCACGTAAAGCTGCCCATGGGAGAAGCAGCTGGTCCTGAGACATATGCCTGCAGCCCTCAGTGTTTTTTTTTGGGGGGGGGGGGTGCAATATTTTTTATTTTTTCCATTTCAGGCTTGAGGTGCCTGCACACGCAGAGTGTTAAGTGTCTGCTTTTTCCTTTATTGCTCCTCTCCCTGATGTCGCATTGAGATCGTACATACCTCGGTTTCTTTCTAGGTCACTAAATTATACAGTAGTAAAAACAAAATCCATAGTTCATAAACAGTCCTTAGAAGTGTATTTCTCCTAAAAAAACAACTGCTATGTACAGAAAGCAGCCCTTACTATTTTATTATATGTATAGCTAAGATAAAGATTTGGCAGCTCCTCTTGAATCTGTATGTTATTATCCTTTATTTATATGGCGCCACAAGGGTTCCGCAGCGCCCAATTACAGAGTACATAAATAATCAAACAGGAAAACAGCAACTTACAGTTGATGACAGTATAGGACAAGTACAGGGTAAATAAACATAGTTACATCAGCAGATGACACTGGAATAAGTATCAGGTGGCAGAAGACTGCTGGAGTTGATGCAGTTGAAGATTATTAAAGTAAGAAAGGATAAGCACCTGAGGGAAGAGGGCCCTACTCGTGAGAGCTTACATTCATGTAAGCAATCTTATTGTAGGGTGGAAATTTGTATGTGCTTAATAGTATAGTAAAGACTGCAGTCAACCTCAAGCTGGTTACATGTGTTAATCTGATTTTGAGATTAATAACAGTGAAACGTTAAGAAAATGTGTGTGTGACGATAATTGGATAACGCAGATGAGATGGAGACATCTACCAATTAATGATGATCTGAAATAATTGAATTTAAATTCTATTAGGCGTATATTGGAATCATGCCACAAAAGTCTAAAGGGCCATACACACTAGACGACTTTTTAAAAAGATATGGACGATAACCAGATTTTGAACGATATATCGTTCAAGTTGTCTAGTGTGTGTGGCCAACCCGACGGCCGATGCGCGCACCTATGCTCGTTAAGAGCAGGTTGCGGGTCGGTCGTGCATGCAGCTCAATGTGAGCAATGTCACCTGTGACATCGCTCATCACATACCCAAACCGCAGCACCACTGCACCAGCCACTCCACCACCTGCAGCACCTATGGACACCATCCGCAGCACCCCCTCACCCGCGTCAACCCTGCGCCTCCCGACTCCTTTCCACTCTCGCGTCACACCCAACCCTTACCCACCCACAGCGCCTCTGTAACTCCTCCAAACAGCCCTGCACCTGCCCCGCCCCCCCCCACCCGGACAGCTGCTTATAGGAGCTGCTGTCCTGGAATGAATGAATTGTTACAGTTCACAGAAACTGCATCACTTTATCAATGCAAATAGCAGGTATGAGAGAGATTAGCTTTCAGGACAAATCTGCAGATATTAAAGGGGGGTCATTCCGAGTTGATCGTAGCTGTGCTAAATTTAGCACAGCTACAATCAGGCACTCAGACATGTGGGGGAACGACCAGCATAGAGCTAGTCCACCCCGCATGTCAGTGCCGGAACCCCCCCCCCCGCAGAAATGCAAAAGCATCGCACAGCGGTGATGCTTTTGCATTTGAGGAGTAACTCTCGGCCAGCGCAGCTCCTGCGGCTGGCCGGGAGAACCTCTTTGCTGCCTGGGTCGCAGCGGCTGCGTGTGACGTCACGCAGCCGCTGCGGCCCGCCTCCCCAACGGTCTGGCCACGCCTGCGTTGGCCGGACCGCACCCCCTAAACGGCAGCTTGCCGCCGCCGTCCAGCCCCCTCCCGCCCAGCGACCGCCTCTGCCTGTCAATAAGGAAGGGGCGGTCGCTAGGGAATGGCCTTCGGCCGTCCAGCACGCGCCGCTGCACTGCAGCACCGACGCATACGCAGATCCGACCCAATCGCTGCGCTGCAATAAACTGCAGCGAGCAATCGGGTTGGAATGACCCCCAATGTTTCTAAAGATAAGAGTGGATTAGAACACTTGTTGAAGGTTGGCCCATAAGATGTGGCAGAGAAAAAAAAAAAAATATATATATATATATATATATATATATATATATATATATATATATATATATATATATATATATATATATATATATATAATTTCATACCAAGCGACCAGCACTTCACTTCCAAAGCTTTCCTTCACCTGGTGCCCTCACAACAAAAAGCCGGCAGCATACACGTTCCCAAGTGCAGCACTCATAGGCTTGAGCAATAATAACGCTGGATACAGCAGTGTATCATACACAATGTTTCAATTAGCAATTAGTAAACCTCTGATGACACTGTTAACTCATTGAAATGTTGTGTTTGATACACTGCTGTGTGTGTGTGTGTGTGTGTGTGTGTGTGTGTGTATATATATATATATATATATATATATATATATATATATATATATATATATATATATAATATATTATATTTATTATTATTTTTTTTACATAGGGCTTCCCCAGGGAGCTATTACAACATTAAATATTATTTCTCCAAACTCCTTTGACCACAAACATATAAAATCCAATTTTTTTAATTCACATATACGATAGATCCCAATTCATGTTAATACTGTATCAGCAAAACATATAGTACATCCACAATGTATATACAATTTCTTTAAAACCATATATAACAATCAATTGTGGGAATATGATCAATGATCCAATTGCTTCTTGGAGTCACATTAATAGACGCATGATGACTTCAAATCTGTAGAGAACAACCCAACGCGTTTCATCCAATGGACTTCATCAGGTGTCTATCAATGAAGTCGTCAGACAGACCTTATGCGTTAATTAATGTTACTGCTAAAATGGTCCCACAGTCATAAAAGATCAATACGAGACTTTAAAAACCGTATATACTGAGTTTGCTGTTTGTAATAAGTAAGTCGCATAAACCAGGCTTGTCAGCTCTGAGGTAGCACTCCTTTTATTTATATGTTTGTGGTCAAAAGATTTTGGAGAAATAATATTTAATGTTGTAATAGCTCCCTTGGGACCCCCAGGACCTATGTCAGTCTTTTACTTTTTCTAACTGAAGGTACCTCCCAAGGTGAAGCTTATCACTAGCGCAGAATTGGGGCTTAAATTCGAGATTATATATATATATATATATATATATATATATATATATATATATATATATATATATATATATATATATATATATAATGTGTGTGTGTGTGTACCAGGATTTTTTGGGGGCAGGGTGCCGGTGCTGTGGGGGCACTTCGTCCACCCTAGCCTAAGGCTTGTGCACATAAAGGGGGCGCAGCCCCGATGGTGTCACTGTTGGGGGTGGGCCAACCCTCTCTGTCACAAGGGTGGGCGTGCCTGTCGCATCATTCATGGGGGCTTCCCCCAAGCACTCCCTTGAATGTGAATAGATGGCGTGCGCATGACATCAGACACCAGGCAGGCTGTTTTAGCAGGGTGTCTGCTAAAACACTAGTGTGAACGATATATATATATATATATATATATATATATATACATACATACATACATACATACATACATACATACATACATACATACATACATACATACATACCTCAAAAAAATAAAGGGAACACTACAATAACACATCCTAGATCTGAATGAATTAAATATTCTTATTAAATACTTTGTTCTTTACATAGTTGAATGCTGACAACAAAATCACACAAAAATGATCAATGGAAATCAAATTTATTAACCCATGGAGGTCTGGATTTGGAGTCACACTCAGAATTAAAGTGGAAAAACACACTACATGCTGATCCAACTTTGATGTAATGTCCTTAAAACAAGTCAAAATGAGTCTCAGTAGTGTGTGTGGCCTTCACGTTCCTGTATGACCTCCCTACAATGCCTGGGCATGCTCCTGATGAGGTGGCGGATGGTCTCCTGAGGGATCTCCTCCCAGACCTGGACTAAAGCATCCGCCAACTCCTGGACAGTCTGTGGTGCAACGTGGCATTGGTGGATGGAGCGAGACATGATGTCCCAGATGTGCTCAATTGGATTCAGGTCTGGGGAACGGGTGGGTCAGTCCATAGCATCAATGCCTTCGTCTTGCAGGAACTGCTGACACACTCCAGCCACATGAGGTCTAGCATTGTCTTGCATTAGGAGGAACCCAGGGCCAACCGCACCAGCATATGGTCTCACAAGGGGTCTGAGGATCTCATCTCGGTACCTAATGGCAGTCAGGCTACCTCTGGCGAAAACATGGAGGGCTGTGCGGCCACCCAAAGAAATGCCACCCCACACCATTACTGACCCACTGTCAAACCGGTCATGCTGGAGGATGTTGCAGGCAGCAGAACGTTCTCCTTGGCGTCTCCAGACTCTGTCACGTCTGTCACATGTGCTCAGTGAGAACCTGCTTTCATCTGTGAAGAGCACAGGGCGCCAGTGGCGAATTTGCCAATCTTGGTGTTCTCTGGCAAATGCCAAACGTTCTGCACGGTGTTGGGCTGTAAGCACAAACCCCACCTGTAGACATCGGACCCTCATACCACCCTCATGGAGTCTGTTTCTGATCGTTTGAGTAGACACATGCACATTTGTGGCTTGCTGGAGGTCATTTTGCAGGGCTCTGGCAGTGCTCCTCCTGTTCCTCCTTGCACAAAGGCGGAGGTAGCGGTCCTGCTGATGGGTTGTTGCCCTCCTACGGCCTCCTCTACGTCTCCTGATGTACTGGCCTGTCTCCTGGTAGCGCTTCCATGCTCTGGACACTACGCTGACAGACACAGCAAACCTTCTTGCCACAGCTCGCATTGATGTGCCATCCTGGATGAGCTGCACTACCTGAGCCACTTGTGTGGGTTGTAGACTCTGTCTCATGCTACCACTAGAGTAAAAGCACCACCAGCTTTCAAAAGAGACCAAAACATCAGCCAGAAAGCATAGGAGCTGAGAAGTGGTCTGTGGTCACCACCTGCAGAACAACTCCTTTATTGGGGGGGTCTTGCTAATTGCCTATAATTTCCACCTGTTGTCTATTCCATTTGCACAACAGCATGTAAAATTGATTGTCAATCAGTGTTGCTTCCTAAGTGGACAGTTTAATTTCACAGAAGTGTGATTGACTTGGAGTTACATTGTGTTGTTTAAGTGTTCCCTTTATGTTTTTGAGCAGTGTGTGTGTGTGTGTGTGTGTGTGTATATATATATATATATATATATATATATATATATATATATATATATATATATATATAACAGGATTTTGATACCTACCGGTAAATCCTTTTCTCCTAGTCCATAGAGGATGGGGTATAGGTGGTTCCGCAGGAGCCATGGGCACTCTTAAGACTTTTCAAAAGGGTGTGAACTGGCTCCTCCCCCTATGCCCCTCCAGACCTCAGTTATAGGAACTGTGCCCAGGGAGACGGACATTTCGAGGGAAGGACTTACTTTAACACTAGTGGTGAGATACATACCAACTCACACCCTCAACCATGCCGCACACATGGCATTCAACATAACACACGCCAACAGGCATGAAACAATTGCAGCAACATGCTGAAACTAAGATAACACAACTTGTGTAACCCGAATAACTAAACTGCAGGTAAAGCACGCACTGGGACGGCCAGCATCCTCTACGGACTAGGAAAAAAGGATTTACCGGTAGGTATCAAAATCCTGTTTTCTCATACGTCATAGAGGATGCTGGGGACCACATCAAGACCATGGGGTTTATACCAAAGCTCCAGTGCGGGCGGGAGAGTGTGGATGACCCTGCAGCACCGATTGACCAAACTTTAGGCCTTCATCGGCCAAGGTGTCAAACTTGTAGAACTTTGCAAATGTGTTTGACCCTGACCAAGTAGCTGCTCGGCACAGTTGTAATGCCGAGACCCCCCGGGCAGCCGCCCAGGATGAGCCCACCTTCCTAGTGGAGTGTGCCTTTACCGACGTCGGTAACCGCAATCCAGCCATTGTATGAGCTTGCTGAATCGTATTTCTGATCCAACGTGCAATAGTCTGCTTGGAAGCAGGACACCCAATTTTGTTGTGAGCATACAGGACAAACAGGGCCTCTGTTTTCCGTATACGAGCCGTTCTAGCAACATAGATTTTCAAAGCTCTAACCACATCTAGAGACTTTGATTCAATGAATGTGACAGTAACTACTGGCACTACAATAGGTTGGTTTATGTGGAAATATGAAACCACCTTAGGCATAAAGTGTTGTCGAGTTCTCAACTCTGCCCTATCTTCATGGAAGATCAAGTAAGGGCTCTTGTGAGACAAGGCCCCCAATTCAGACACAAAAGCAAGCAAAGCCAAAAGCATCACCCCTTTCCAAGTGAGAAACTTCAACTCTATCTTTTGTAGAGGCTCAAACCAATCCGGTTGAAGGAACTGCAACCCCACGTTAAGGTGCCACTGGAGTCACGAATGGAGGCTGGATGTGCAGAACCCCTTTCACGAAGGTCTGGACCTCTGGAAGAGAGGCCAATTGTTTTTGGAAGAACACTGACAAGGCCGAAATCTGGACCTTGATTGATCCCAATCGGAGGCCCGCCTCCACACCAGCCTGTAAAAAATGGAGGAAACGCCCTAAGTGAAACTTCCGTGGGAGCTTTCTTGGATTCACACCAAGACACATATTTTCTCCAAATACGGTGGTAATGTTTCGACGTTACTCCCTTTCTGGCCTGAATAAGAGTGGGGTGACTTCCTTGGGAATACCCTTCCTGGCTAGGATCCAGCGCTCAACAGCCATGCCGTCAAACGTAGCCACGGTAAGTCTTGATACACGCACGGCCCCTGCTGCAGCAGGTCCTCGTGAGGAGAAAGAGGCCGAGGATCTTCTAAGAGCAACTGCTGAAGATCTGGGTACCAAGACCTCCTTGGCCAGTCTGGGGCAATGAAGATTTCTCGAACCCTTGTTTTTCTTATGATCCTGAGTATCTTTGGGATCAGCGGAAGTGGAAGGAAGACATACACTGATGGTAAACCCACTGGGTCACTAGCGCATCCACTGCTACTGCTTGAGGGTCTCTCGACCTGGAACAGTATCTCTGAAGCTTCTTGTTGAGGCAAGATGCCATCATGTCTACTTGAGGAACTCCCCAAAGACTTGTCACCTCTGCAAAGACTTCTTGGTGGAGGCCCCACTCTCCTGGATGGAGATCATGTCTGCTGAGGAAGTCTGCTTCCAAAGTTGTCTACTCCCGGAATGAATATTGCCGACAGAACTTGTAGATGTTTTTCTGACCAGCGGAGGATTTTTGTCGCCTCTGCCATTGCCGCTCTGCTTTTTGTTCCACCTTGCCTGTTTATGTACGCGACTGCTGTTACATTGTCCACCTGGATCTGCACGGGACGTTCTTGAAGAAGATGTACCGCTTGTTGAAGGCCGTTGTAAATGGCTCTCCACTCCAGCACGTTTATGTGAAGGCAGGCTTCCTGATGTGACCAACGTCCTTGGAAGTTTTCTCCCTGAGAGACTGCTCCCCAGCCTCGGAGACTTGCATCCGTGGTTACCAGGACCCAGTCCTGAATCCCGAACCTGCGTCCCTCTAGTAGGTGAGAGCTGGGTAACCACCACAGGAGCGAAATCCTGGTTTTTGACGACAGGATTATCTTTCGGTGCATGTGTAGGTGTGACCCTGACCACTTGTCCAACAGGTCCCACTGGAATACTCTGGCATGGAACCTGCCAAACTGTATGGCCTCGTAGGACACCACCTTCTTCCCCAACAACCGAATGCACTGATGGATCGACACACTTGATGGTTTCAATATCTGTTTTACCATTTTCTCTATCGTCCTAGTGGATGCTGGGGTTCCTGAAAGGACCATGGGGAATAACGGCTCCGCAGGAGACAGGGCACAAAAGTAAAGCTTTCCGATCAGGTGGTGTGCACTGGCTCCTCCCCCTATGACCCTCCTCCAAGCCAGTTAGATTTTTGTGCCCGGCCGAGAAGGGTGCAATCTAGGTGGCTCTCCTAAAGAGCTGCTTAGAAAAGTTTAGCTTAGGTTTTTTATTTTACAGTGAGTCCTGCTGGCAACAGGATCACTGCAACGAGGGACTTAGGGGAGAAGAAGTGAACTCACCTGCGTGCAGGATGGATTGGCTTCTTGGCTACTGGACATCAGCTCCAGAGGGACGATCACAGGTACAGCCTGGATGGTCACCGGAGCCTTGCCGCCGGCCCCCTTGCAGATGCTGAAGTAAGAAGAGGTCCAGAATCGGCGGCAGAAGACTCCTCAGTCTTCTAAAGGTAGCGCACAGCACTGCAGCTGTGTGCCATTTTCCTCTCAGCACACTTCACACGGCAGTCACTGAGGGTGCAGGGCGCTGGGAGGGGGGCGCCCTGGGAGGCAAATGAATACCTATTTTGGCTAAAAATACCTCACATATAGCCTCCGGAGGCTATATGGAGATATTTAACCCCTGCCAGAATCCGTTAAGAGCGGGAGACGAGGCCGCCGAAAAAGGGGCGGGGCCTATCTCCTCAGCACACAGCGCCATTTTCCCTCACAGAAAGGCTGGAGGGAAGGCTCCCAGGCTCTCCCCTGCACTGCACTACAGAAACAGGGTTAAAACAGAGAGGGGGGGCACTAATTTGGCGTTAGAAATATATAAAAAAGATGCTATAAGGGAAAACACTTATATAAGGTTGTCCCTATATAATTATAGCGTTTTTGGTGTGTGCTGGTAAACTCTCCCTCTGTCTCTCCAAAGGGCTAGTGGGTCCTGTCCTCTATCAGAGCATTCCCTGTGTGTGTGCTGTGTGTCGGTACGTGTGTGTCGACATGTATGAGGACGATGTTGGTGAGGAGGCGGAGCAATTGCCTGTAATGGTCATGTCACTCTCTAGGGAGTCGACACCGGAATGGATGGCTTATTTAGGGAATTACGTGATAATGTCAACACACTGCAAGGTCGGTTGACGACATGAGACGGCCGACAAACAATTAGTACCGGTCCAGACGTCTCAAAAACACCGTCAGGGGTTTTAAAACGCCCGTTTACTTTAGTCGGTCGACACAGACACAGACAGGGACACTGAATCCAGTGTCGACGGTGAATAAACAAACGTATTCCTTATTAGGGCCACACGTTAAAGGCAATGAAGGAGGTGTTTCATATTTCTGATACTACAAGTACCACAAAAGAGGGTATTATGTGGGATGTGAAAAAACTACCGTAGTTTTTCCTGAATCAGATAAATTAAATAAAGTGTGTGATGATGCGTGGGTTCCCCCCGATAGAAAATTATGGGCGGTATACCCTTTCCCGCCAGAAGTTAGGGCGCGTTGGGAAACACCCCTTAGGGTGGATAAGGCGCTCACACGCTTATCAAAACAAGTGGCGGTACCGTCTATAGATAGGGCCGTCCTCAAGGACCAGCTGACAGGAGGCTGGAAAATATCATAAAAAGTATATACACACATACTGGTGTTATACTGCGACCAGCGATCGCCTCAGCCTGGATGTGCAGAGCTGGGGTGGCTTGGTCGGATTCCCTGACTAAAAATATTGATACCCTTGACAGGGACAGTATTTTATTGACTATAGAGCATTTAAAGGATGCATTTCTATATATGCGAGATGCACAGAGGGATATTTGCACTCTGGCATCAAGAGTAAATGCGATGTCCATATCTGCCAGAAGATGTTATGGACACGACAGTGGTCAGGTGATGCAGATTCCAAACGGCACAAAGGTGTATTGCCGTATAAAGGAAGAGGAGTTATTTGGGGTCGGTCCATCGGACCTGGTGGCCACGGCAACTGCTGGAAAATCTGCCGTTTTTACCCTAAGTCACATCTCTGCAGAAAAAGACACCGTCTTTTCAGCCTCAGTCCTTTCGTCCCTATAAGATCATATCTGCCCAGGGATAGAGGAAAGGGAAGAAGACTGCAGCAGGCAGCCCATTCCCAGGAACAGAAGCGTTCCACCGCTTCTGACAAGTTCTCAGCATGGCGCTGAGACCGTACAGGACCCCTGGATCCTACAAGTAGTATCCCAGGGGTACAGATTGGAATGTCGAGACGTTTCCCCTTCGCAGGCTCCTGAAGTCTGCTTTACCAAGTTCTCCCTCCGACAAGGAGGCAGTATGGGAAAAAATTCACAAGCTGTATTCCCAGCAGGTGATAATTAAATTACCCCTCCTACTACAAGAAAAGGGGTATTATTCCACACTATATTGTGGTACTGAAGCCAGAAGGCTAGGTGAGACTTATTCTAAAAAATTTTTTGAACACTTACAAAGGTTCAAATCAAGATGGAGTCACTCAGAGCAGTGATAACGAACCAGGAAGAAGGGGACTATATAGTGTCCCGGGACATCAGGGATGCTTACCTCTATGTCCCAAATTTGCCCTTCTCACTAAGGGTACCTCAGGTTCGTGGTGCAGAACTGTCACTATCAGTTTCAGACGCTGCCGTTTGGATTGTCCACGGCACCCCGGGTCTTTACCAAGGTAATGGCCGAAATGATGATTCTTCTTCGAAGAAAAGGCGTCTTAATTATCCCTTGCTTGGACGATCTCCTGATAAGGGCATAGTCCAGGGAACAGTTGGAGGTCGGAGTAGCACTATCTCGGATACTGCTACAACAGCACGGGTGGATTCTAAATATTCCAAAATCGCAGCTGATCCCGACGACACGTCTGCTGTGCCTAGGGATGATTCTGGACACAGTCCAGAAAAAGGTGTTTCTCCCGGAAGAGAAAGCCAGGGAGTTATCCGAGCTAGTCAGGAACCTCCTAAAAACAGTGCATCATTGCACAAGGGTCCTGGTAAAAATGGTGGCTTCCTACGAAGCAATTCCATTCGGCAGATTTCACGCAAGAACTTTTCAGTGGGATCTGCTGGACAAATGGTCCGGATCGCATCTTCAGATGCATCAGCGGATAACCCTATATCCAAGGACAAGGGTGTCTCTCCTGTGGTGGTTATAGAGTGCTCATCTTCTAGAGGGCCGCAGATTCGGCATTCAGGATTGGATGCTGGTGACCACGGAGCCCAGCCCGAGAGGCTGGGGAGCAGTCACACAAGGAAAAAATTTCCAGGGAGTGTGATCAAGTCTGAAGACTTTTCTCCACATAAATATACTGGAGCTAAGGGTAAATTTATAATGCTCTAAGCTTAGCAAGACCTCTGCTTCAAGGTCAGCCGGTATTGATCCAGTGGGAAAAACATCACGGCAGTCGCCCACGTAAACAGACAGGGCGACACAAGAAGCAGGAGGGCAATGGCAAAAACTGCAAGGACTTTTCGCTGGGCGGAAAATCATGTGATAGCACTGTCAGCAGTGTTTCATCCCGGGAATGGAAACTGGGAAGCAGACTTCCTCAGCAGGCACGACCTCCACCCGGGAGAGTGGAAACTTCATCGGGAAGTTTTTTCCACATGATTGTAAACCGTTGGGAAATACCAAAGGTGGACATGATGGCGTCCCGTCTGAACAAAAAACGGGACAGGTATTGCGCCAGGTCAAGAGACCCTCAGGCAATAGCTGTGGACGTTCTGGTAACACCGTGGGTGTACCAGTCGGTGTATGTGTTCCCTCCTCTGCTTCTCATACCTAAGGTGCTGAGAATTATAAGACGTAGAGGAGTAAGAACTATACTCATGGCTCCGGATTGGCCAAGAAGGACTTGGTACCCGGAACTTCAAGAGATGCTTACAGAGGTCTTATGGCCTCTGCCGCTAAGAAGGGACTTGCTTCAGCAAGTACCATGTCTGTTCCAAGACTTACCGCAGCTGCGTTTGTCGGCATGGCGGTGGAAAGCCGGATCCTAAGGGAAAAAGGCATTCCGGAAGAGGTCATTCCTACCCTGGTCAAAGCCAGAAAGGAGGTGACCGCACAACATTATCACCACATGTGGCGAAAATATGTTGCGTGGTGTGAGGCCAGGAAGGCCCCACAAAGAAATTTCAACTCGGTCGTTTCCTGCATTTCCTGCAAACAGGAGTGTCTATGGGCCTCAAATTGGGGTCCATTAAGGTTCAAATTTCGGCCCTGTCGATTTTCTTCCAGAAAGAATTGGCTTCAGTTCCTGAAGTCCAGAAGTTTGTCAAGGGAGTATTGCATATACAACCCCCTTTTGTGCCTCCAGTGGCACTGTGGGATCTCAACGTAGTTCTGGGATTCCTCAAATCACATTGGTTTAAAACCAGTCAAATCTGTGGATTTGAAGCATCTCACATGAAAAGTGACCATGCTCTTGGCCCTGGCCTGGACCAGGCGAGTGTCAAATTGGTGGTTTTTTCTCAAAGCCCATATCTGTTTGTCCATTCGGACAGGGCAGAGCTGCGGACTCGTCCCCAGTTCTCTCCCTAAGGTGGTGTCAGTGTTTCACCTGAACCAGCTTATTGTGGTGCCTTGCACCTACTAGGGACTTGGAGGACTCCAAGTTGCTAGATGTTGTCAGGGCCCTGAAAATATGTTCCAGGACGGCTGGAGTCAGGAAAACTGACTTGCTGTTATCCTGTATGCACCCAACAAACTGGGTGCTCTTGCTTCTAAGCAGACTATTGCTAGTTGGATGTGTAATACAATTCAGCTTGCACATTCTGTGGCAGGCCTGCCACAGCCAAAATATGTAAATGCCCATTCCACAAGGAAGGTGGGCTCATCTTGGGCGGCTGCCCGAGGGGTCTCGGCTTTACAACTTTGCCGAGCAGCTACTTGGTCAGGGGCAAACACGTTTGCTAAATTCTACAAATTTGATACCCTGGCTAAGGAGGACCTGGAGTTCTCTCATTCGGTGCTGCAGAGTCATCCGCACTCTCCCGCCCGTTTGGGAGCTTTGGTATAATCCCCATGGTCCTTTCAGGAACCCCAGCATCCACTAGGACGATAGAGAAAATAAGAATTTACTTACCGATAATTCTATTTCTCGGAGTCCGTAGTGGATGCTGGGCGCCCATCCCAAGTGCGGATTATCTGCAATACTTGTACATAGTTACAAAAATCGGGTTATTATTGTTGTGAGCCATCTTTTCAGAGGCTCCGCTGTTATCATACTGTTAACTGGGTTTAGATCACAAGTTGTACGGTGTGATTGGTGTGGCTGGTATGAGTCTTACCCGGGATTCAAAATTCCTCCCTTATTGTGTACGCTCGTCCGGACACAGTACCTAACTGGCTTGGAGGAGGGTCATAGGGGGAGGAGCCAGTGCACACCACCTGATCGGAAAGCTTTACTTTTGTGCCCTGTCTCCTGCGGAGCCGCTATTCCCCATGGTCCTTTCAGGAACCCCAGCATCCACTACGGACTCCGAGAAATAGAATTATCGGTAAGTAAATTCTTATTTTCTGGATTTCCAGAGCCTTTTCCAGCGGAAGAAATACTCTCTGAACTTGTGTCCAGAATCATCCAGAGGAAAGACAACCTTGTCGTCGGTTCCAACTGGGACTTTGGGTAATTTATGATCCATCCGTGTTGTTGGAGTATTGACAGAGAGAGTGATATGTTTTGTAACAACTGCTCCCTGGATCTCTCCTTTATCAGGAGATCGTTCAGATAAGGAATTATATTGACTCCTTTCTGACGAAGGAGGACCATCATCTCCGCCATCACCTTGGTGAATACCCTTGGCGCTGTGGAGAGGCCAAAAGGTAACGTCTGGAATTGGTAATGGCAATCCTGAACCGCAAATCTCAGATAAGCCTGGTGAGGAGGATAAATGGGAACATGCAGGTAATAAGCATCCTTTATGTCCACCGACACCAAATAGTCCCCCTCCTCCAGACTGTAAATCACCGCCCGAAGTGATTCCATCTTGAACTTGAACCTTTTCAGGTAGCAATTCAGATCCTTTAGGTTTAGGATCGGTCTGACCGAGCCGTCCGGCTTTGGAACAACAAAGAGGCTTGAATAAAAACCGCGCCCATGTTGTGACAACGGTACCAGGACTATGACCTGGTCCTGACATAATTTTTGGATTGCCGCTGTTACTGCTTCTCTCTCTGGCGGAGAAACTGGCAAGGTCGATTTGAAAAATCGGCATGGGAGAACGTCTTGAAACTCCAGTTTGTATCCCTGGGATACTATTTGCAACACCCAGGGATCCAGGCCAGACAGAATCCAACCTTGGCTGAACAGTTTGAGACGTGCCCCCACCCGAGCGGCCTCCCGCAAGGGAGTTCCAGCGTCATGCTGAGGATTTGGCAGAAGTAGGGGTAGACTTCTGCTCTTGGGAACCTGAAGCCGCTGTGGACTTCTTTCCTTTTCCCCTTCCCCTACCTGCAAAGAAGGGGGAACTTCTCGTCTTTTTGTATTTATTGGGCCGAAAGGACTGCATTTGCGGGTGATAGGTCTTTTTTGGCGGTGCAGGCGCAAGGGCAAAAATGTCGACTTAGCTGCGGTAGCCGCCGAGACTAACTCATCCAGGCCCTCGCCAAATAAGGCCTCACCTTTATATGGGAGAGCCTCCATATTTCTTTTGGAATCTGCATCCGCGTTCCACTGGCGAATCCACAACGCCCGCCTAGCCGATACTGCCATGGTAGCGGCTTGTGAACTCAAGAGTCCAATATCCTTCATTGCTTCCAGCATGTAGGCGGCAGCGTCCTTGATATTCCCTAACTTAAGGAGTATCTCATCTTTATCAATCGTGTCAATTTCTGACGACACGCTTTCTGACCATTTTTCAATAGCGCGACTCACCCACGCGCAGGCAATAGTGGGCCTGAGCAGCATACCATTGGCAACATAAATGGGTTTCAATGTCGTTTCCATTTTACGGTCTGCCGGCTCCTTGTGTTAAGCCGTGCCAGGTGCAGGGAGAATTACCTTCTTTGTCAACCTGGAAAGTGCACTGTCTGGGGTGACTCCCATTTTTTCCTGTCCACAGGAAATGCGTTAGTCTCGGCGGCTACCGGGAAATGGTAAGCTATCTGAATCCTTTTGGGAATATGAAATTTCTTATCGGGATCACCCACATACCTTCAAAGAGAGCATTTAGTTCGTGTGAAGGAGGAAACATGACTTTGGATTTCTTTTCCTTACATAAATAAGCCTTCTCCTGAGGTACAGGAGTGGTTTCTGTAACCTCTAACACGTCCCTTATAGACACAATCATATATTGTATACTTTTTGCCAATTTATGGTCTATCTCTCTGGAGTCACTATCGTCGACACAAGAATCGGAGTCCGTGTCGGTGTCGGTATCAGTGTTTACAACATTCGCAAATGGTCTCTTATGTGACCCAGAGGGGCCGCCTGCATAAGGAATAACAGCATCCTGAAAAATCACATCTTCCACAGATTTTCTCTAGCATGCAGCCTTAGATTCAGACTTATCTAATCTTTGGTTAATCAGATGCATACTGTCACGTATCTCTTTCACCCATGCAGGCTCTTCGTGTGCCGGTAGCGCCACCACATTACAATTCTGTGTCCCTAACATGGTTTCCTCCGTGGAGGAACTCCCTGCCTCAGACATGCCTCACACGTGTACACCACACTCACAGACACACTGGGACTTATTTGGGGACAGACCCACAGTAAAATCTGTCAGAGGGACACAGCATAGGAGCAGCCAGTTCACAAACTCAGCGCCAGTATGTAATGAGTGTGAACACAGAATGCCCACAGCCCAATAGTACTTTTATACAGATAATCACACTATAAAATGCACCACAACGCCTTGTGCCCCCCCAAATAACACCCTGTACTTGTCAGAAGTGAAGGAGAGGATCAGCGTGTTCGCTGCAGCCTGAGGAGAGAGAGAAAATGGCGCTGAGCAGTGTGCTGGCTGACTGAGGAAGAAGCTCCGCCCCCGCAATGGCGCGTCCTTACACTCAGTTAATCACTGCAATATTTATACTGGCGGGGGTAGGGCACCTTTATGCCCACTTTTAGCCAGTTTTGAGGTGTCTGTTTGCTGCCCAGGGCGCCCCCCCCCCCCCCGCGCCATGAACCCTGCAGTGCCTGTGTGTGTGGGCAGCATTAGCGCGCTGCGCTCCCGCCAGCCGTGCCGGACCTCAGCCGTCACTTACTTGATAGAAGTTCATTCTTCTTATACTCACCTGTCTTCTGACTTCTGGCTCTGTGAGGGGGTGACGGCGTGCTGTGGGAGTGAGCATCTATGCACGGCTAGCGTTCAGTACCCTTCAGGAGCTAATGGTGTCCTGTCAGCCAGAAGCAGAGCCATGAACTCTTTAGGAGGTTGGTTCTGCTTCTGCCCCTCAGTCCCACGAAGCAGGGAGTCTGATGCCAGCAGATCTCCCTGAAAATAAAAAACCTAACATAAGTCTCTTCCAGAGAAACTCAGAGTGCATCCAGTCTGCCTGGGCACATTTTTAAAACTGAGGTCTGGAGGAGGGGCATAGAGGGAGGAGCCAGTTCACACCCATTGAAAAGTCTTAAGAGTGCCCATGGCTCCTGCGGAACCGCCTATACCCTATGGTCTTGATGTGGTCCCCAGCATCCTCTAGGACGTATGAGAAACATATATATATATATATATATATATATATATATATATATATATATATATATATATATATAATTTTTTTTTTTTAACAAGATCACGTTTCCCATACTTATAATGGGAAATGCAATCTGGTTGAATTTACATTTATATATCACCAGTGCCTGCTACTCCTGTGACCTCCGGTGCAGTAAAGTTATGCTGCAAACCGGCAACTCACTTAATGGCACCGGAGATCAAAGCAGCAGGCAGCCCCCCAGAAGCACTGATCCCTGCCTGGTGAATTTGAGCTGCATTTGGGGGAGGAGGGGAGCCGGCGGTGCACGTGCAGCAAATAATTAGGGTATTTTTGTGAAAAACCACGGAGTGGTATCTTAGTGAAAGTGCTTTCTTGCATGTGATTATTGATAAATCCATGCGATGTAATCTGCATGCTTGCAGAGCTTCCATCCTCTGGCCCAGGGATTCACGGTCTCCTGCATCACCTCCTCCTGCTGTGACCCGCAGAGGCCGCTGCCATGGGGGACTCGCCGTTCGCCCGGAGGCATCCACCGGCTGCAGCGGCTTGTTTTGCTTGCTGCAGCCTGCACACTCCCACCTGCTGGTCTCAGCCTCCTGGATCCTCGTTCCGGTGGCGGGTGCTGGGGCGGCCTCCATGCTGCCGGTTGCTTGCTGGCCTGGAGACCCTGCGCTACGGCCTGGCCCGATCCTCTGTGCTTCCGGAGCCCCTTGCACTGCTGAGGAGACCTAGCCAGAGGGGCGTATCTTCCGGACCATGACCCGTGCCACTGCGCAAGGACCTGCCCATCAGGGTGAGGGGGGAGATTACCAGGATCACATGGCAGCCGCCATCTTGCTGTCTGCAGCTGCCGTGTAGCGCTAGAAGGTGGATCAACATTTTGCCACTCCACTGCCAGGCTGCTTCCCATCCCTAACCCAAGGCCATTTTGCCTTCATGCGTGCAGCTCTGCCATCACCTGTCCGCAGAGACCCTCAGTCTCTGGCACTGCTGGAGGAAGACACGGTTGCTGGTGGGACAAATAGACACTTGATTTCTACGTACTTTTGCTGGACTCTAGCTTGCAAATTTGCCCTATGTTTGTGCTGCCACCTATGGCCTCTTCTACCCACTGCCTCATGGACCCTATCATGTACAATGTACTTCCGCCCCATCATATGCTATACCTCCACGTGGATGCTTCACATGGATCTATCCAGACAGGGTATACCTTACTACTATACGTGTTAGCTGTTCCCATGTATGCATTGGGTCCTTGCGTGGTTTATCTCCCACAGTGTAACCTTCATAGTGCACCCGCCATGGCTGCCTCACCTGGTGTGCTTGTGGATGGGATGAAAAAAATATATGGACCTGACAGTTATGGTGGTACCTTACCCCTAGCATTAGGTCACAACCATCCATTTTGTGTAATCTCTTCTAGACATGACCTATTCCACCCAGGGTAACCCATCGTAGTGTGCCCAACATGGCTGCCTCACCTGGTACCTTTGTGGACAGACTACATAACCCACTAAAGTTATTACAAAAAATGTCTGTACCAACCCTGCATTAAGCTTATTGTGTGCCTTAAGTTTTCTTTTCTACTTCTGTATTACTGTATTATGGATCGGTATGGAAAACCGGCGGCCGGGATACCGAGCATCAGTATACCGACAGCGGGATCCTGGCCACTAATGCGCCGGCAGCGGGGCAAGCCCTAACAAGCACCTTGCGGGTTCGCTGCGCTCGCCACAGGTTATATTCTCCCTCTATGGGTGTCGTGGAGCCGGGATTTCACTGCTAGTTGGGATTCCGGCGTCGGCATTGTGACGGCCGGGATCCCGTTTAGCGGTATTGTAGCCGTTTCCCACTGTATTAAACTTTTACTATGTTTTTGATGTCTGTAAAACGCCTTGAGTCCTATTGGAGAAAGAGGACTATGGGGGTCAACCCGACCCGATCGCTCGGTGCAGTTTGTCGCAGCGCAGTGATCGGGTCGGAACTGCGCTTGCGCCGGCGCCGCAGTGTGTCTGCGCATGACAGCTTTAGTTGCCTAGCGATTGCCAGTGAGACAGGCGGTCGATGGGTGGGGGCTGAACGGCGGCGTTAAGCCGCCGTTTAGGGGGACCGGTCCGGCCACGCCTGCGGGGGGCAGGCCAAGGCGGCTGTGTGACGTCCCATGCAGCCGCTGCGGCAGCGACAATTCACTCCCGGCCAGCCGTAGGAGCTGCGCTGGCCGGGAGTTACTCCTCAAATACAAAGGCATCGCCGCAGTGCAATGCTTTTGTATTTGTGCGGGGGGGGGGGGGGCGGCACTGACATGCGAGGCGGACTAGCCCAGTGCGCTAAAATTAGCACAGCTACGATCAACTCGGAATGACCCCCTATATAAATAAAATTATTATTTATTATGATGATAATTATTATTATTCAATAATCCCATTGCGAATTTGGTCGATTTTATCACATTCTCAGATGCAGATGGTAATAAATTGACCCCTTTAGTGTGAGAAGGAATGTGAAAACTTGTAAAAGTAGGTGAGAAAGTTAAGAGCATTATCATGAACAAATGACCTGGTATGTAAGCTACAGATTTGATCTTGGTCCCTTGTATGTTTAGGGATGTATAGACATGGGAAAAAAATTGGTGCTTATGTGCAAAATATCAGCACCTTGTGTGGTCACACGTTATGGTGTAGATGTCACTTTGACTGAAGGGGAGATGTATAGGACTTTCAGGCCATTTGAAAATTGAGGAACTACTAAATGTCAAACAGACCAAGGGTAGGGCTAGTAGATGCTAGTAAATGCTTTCTTCATTTCTTAAGGGCATAATAGCGGGTGCAACAGAGTTGTTGGCTACAGAAATGTGACCATAATTTATTGCCTACCCTTGTGGTATAAAGCCGCCCAATCATAATTCATCCATTAAGAAAGTCTAATTCCGAAGAACTTTATGGCTGTGGGCCTGAATCAGAGATGGACGCTCTTACAGCAGTGTCTCCGGTACTATGCTAAATGCTAATGCAGCAGGAGGTGTCTTGTGTAAGTAGATTCCTCCTGCTGGCTTCTCTGATCTGCTGCTGCTGCGTCCTTAGATGCAACATTGGATCCCCTGTGTGAGCATAAGGCATCTAAGTAACCCTCAGGATGACTGTGGAATTCACACTGCTGCAGCCAGTAAGGCTGCGTCCAAGCACGCAGCCACTGAATTGGGCCATGTACAGTAAATTGTACTGTAGCCACAGCAACACTTACTAGGCTTATTAAGGGTCGGGACTGAAATGCTGGCTGACTGGATGCCGGCGGTCAGAATACCAACCTCAGAATCCTGACAGGGGAAGGTAAGTACAGCTCCTTACCCCCAATGGCCCCTAACCCTCCCTACCCGCAGCCTATGCCCCCCCATTTCTTGACGTCTGATTGTAGTCTAATGCTGGATATATACACTACAGTAATCTGTCCGGTCTGACAGGCATTGTATCTGCCCGTATGTGGCCAGCATTAGTTACATAGCTACATAGTCAGTGAGGTTGAAAAGAGGCAAAATGCCCATCGGGTTCAACCTGTATTCTGTGTTAATCTGTTCATATTATAATATGCCTGCTGAAATAATGGTTAAGTACCAATAGACACCTATGATTCTTATCACTCCCAGATAATTTAAAGTCAATATGTTAAATGCTATAGCCCTGGATACATTTTCCAGTTAGGAATTTGTCCAATCCGATTTTAAATACATATACAGAGTCTGCCATTATTACCTTCTCCGGCAGGGAGTTCCAAATCTTTATTGCCCTTACCAAGTTCTACAACAGTTTATGTACACTGCTCAAAAAATAAAGGGAACACTAAAATAACACATCCTAGATCTGAATGAATGAAATATTCTTATTAAATACTTTGTTCTTTACATAGTTGAATGTGCTGACCACAAAATCACACACAAATTATCAATTGAAATCAAATTTATTAACCCATGGAGGTCTGGATTTGGAGTCACACTCAAAATTAAAGTGGAAAAACACACTACAGGCTGATCCAACTTTGATGTAATGTCCTTAAAACAAGTCAAAATGAGGCTCAGTAGTGTGTGTGTCCTCCACGTGCCTGTATGACCTCCCTACAATGCCTGGGCATGCTCCTGATGAGGTGGCGGATGGTCTCCTGAGGGATCTCCTCCCAGACCTGGACTAAAGCATCCGCCAACTCCTGGACAGTCTATGGTGCAACGTGGCATTGATGGATGGAGCGAGACATGATGTCCCAGATGTGCTCAATTGGATTCAGGTCTGGGGAACGGGCGGGCCAGTCCATAGCACCAATGCCTTCGTCTTGCAGGAACTGCTGACACACTCCAGCCACATGAGGTCTAGCATTGTCTTGCATTAGGAGGAACCCAGGGCCAACCGCACCAGCATATGGTCTCACAAGGGGTCTGAGGATCTCATCTCGGTACCTAAAGGCAGTCAGGCTACCTCTGGCGAGCACATGGAGGGCTGTGCGGCCCCCCAAAGAAATGCCACCCCACACCATTACTGACCCACTGCCAAACTGGTTATGCTGGAGGATGTTACAGGCAGCAGAACGTTCTCCTTGGCGTCTCCAGACTCTGTCATGTCTGTCACATGTGCTCAGTGAGAACCTGCTTTCATCTGTGAAGAGCACAGGGCGCCATTGGTGAATTTGCCAATCTTGGTATTCTCTGGCAAATGCCAAACGTCCTGCACGGTGTTGGGCTGTAAGCACAACCCCCACCTGTGGACGTCGGGCCCTCATGGAGTCTGTTTCTGATCGTTTGAGTAGACACATGTACATTTGTGGCTTGCTGGAGGTCATTTTTCAGGGCTCTGGCAGTGCTCCTCCTGTTCCTCCTTGCACAAAGGCGGAGGTAGCGGTCCTGCTGATGGGTTGTTGCCCGCCTACGGCCTCCTCCACGTCTCCTGATGTACTGGCCTGTCTCCTGGTAGCGCCTCCATGCTCTGGACACTACGCTGACAGACACAGCAAACCTTCTTGCCACAGCTCGCATTGATGTGCCATCCTGGATGAGCTGCAGTACCTGAGCCACTTGTGTGGGTTGTAGACTCCGTCTCATGCTACCACTAGAGTGAAAGCACCGCCAGCTTTCAAAAGTGACCAAAACATCAGCCAGAAAGCATAGGAGCTGAGAAGTGGTCTGTGGTCACCACCTGCAGAACAACTCCTTTATTGGGGGTCTCTTGCTAATTGCCTATAATTTCCAACTGTTGTCTATTCCATTTGCACAACAGCATGTGAAATTGATTGTCAATCAGTGTTGCTTCCTAAGTGGACAGTTTGATATCACAGAAGTGTGATTGACTTGGAGTTACATTGTGCTGTTTAAGTGTTCCCTTTATTTTCTTGAGCAGTGTATTTGCTTGCACTTACTATTGACATGTTAGAATGCCATCTGACTTATTTTTCTAAATGGAGAGAAACAAAAGTTTGATAGGTCTAAAGGGCCCCTACACTAGAATGATTATGCCCGATTTCAGCCCGATATATTGGGTGAAATCGGGCATTTTGGCTGTGTATCTGATCCGATCCAGTGCGCGGCCCCATGAGCATCGGATCCACCAGATTGAATGTGCTGCACATTCAATCTGGTCCGACCCTGCAGGCGTGGCTGGGATCGCCCAAGATACATCGTATGCAAAAGTACAGCATCCGATGTATCTTGGGCGATCCTGCCGCCCGGGAGGCTGCCGGGGTGATCAGATAGACATGTCGCAGTAGTGTATGGGGCCCTTAAATAGCCTTTTAAGAGCTCCTAGTCAATAGGTCAACAAGTTCAAAAGATCAGCATGACAGTGGTTTACACAAGTTTAGGGGGGTTTCACATGTTTCTCGAACGTCCTTGAGGATGCTGGGACTCCGTAAGGACCATGGGGAATAGACGGGCTCCGCAGGAGATAGGGCACTTTAAGAAAGCTTTGGACTCTGGGTGTGCACTGGCTCCTCCCTCGATGCCCCTCCTGCAGACCTCAGTTTTTACACTGTGCCCAGAGGAAGATGGGTGCACTGCAGAGAGCTCTCCTGAGTTCTCTGCCTAGAAGCATTTTTGTTTGGATTTTTTTCTACTTTTTTACAGGGAGCACTGCTGGCAACAGGCTCCCTGCATCGAGGGACTGAGGAGAGAGGGGCAGACCTTCTTGTCTAAGATAGGCTCTGCTTCCTCGGCTACTGGACACCATTAGCTCCAGAGGGGGTGAACACAGGTTCTTACTGGGCGTCCACCCCCAGAGCTGCGCCGCCGTTCTCCTCACAGAGCCAGAAGAACCGAAGTCAGAAGACGTCAGGCGGCAGAAGCCTTCAGCTTCACTGAGGTAACGCACAGCACTGCAGCTGTGCGTCATTGCTCCCATACACCTCACATACTCCGGTCACTGTAAGGGTGCAGGGCGCAGGGGGGGGCGCCCTGGGCAGCAATATAACACCTCTATTATGGCAAAAGACAATATACATGTACAGGTGGGCTCTGTACATGTATATAAAAGAGCCCCCGCCATATTTTAGTAAGTTTGAGCAGGACAGAAGCCAGCCGCCGAGGGGGCGGGGCTTCTCCCTCAGCACTCACCAGCGCCATTTTCTCTCCACAGCACCGCTGAGAGGAAGCTCCCCGGACTCTCCCCTGCTTACGCACGGTGAAGGGGTGTTTAAAAGAGAGGGGGGGGGGGGGGGGGGACATAATTGGCGGATAACATATTATACAGCGCGGCTGGGGGAAAAACATTTTGTGTTGGTCTCCAGGGTCATTGCGCTGGGGTGTGTGTTGGCATACTCTCTCTCTGTCTCTCCAAAGGGCCTTGAAGGGGATACTGTCTTCAGAAAAGAGGTTCCCTGTGTGTGTGAAGTGTGTCGGTACGCGTGTGTCGACATGTTTGACGAGGAAGGCTCGCTTAATGTGAAGGGGGAGTGCTTGAATGTCATGTCGCCGTCGGCAACGCTGACACCGGAATGGGTGGATATGCTGAATGTCTTGAATGCAAATGTCAATCTATTGCATAAAAGATTAGACAAGGCAGAAGCTAGGGATCAGTCAGGTAGCCAGTCCATGCCTGTCCCTGTGGCGCCAGGCCTTTCGGGGTCTCAGAAGCGCACCATATCCCAGATCGATGACACAGATACCGACACGGATACTGACTCTAGTGTCGACTATGAAGATGCAAAATTACAGCCGAGGGTGGCAAAAGGTATTCGGTACATGATTATTGCCATTAAAGAGGTTTTGCATATTACTGAGGAACCCCCTGTCCCTGACACGAGGGTACACATGTATAAAGGGAAAAAGCCTGAAGTCACCTTCCCGTCCTCATTTGAACTGAGTGAATTGTGCGAAAAGGCTTGGGAATCTCCGGATAGGAGACCACAAGTTCCCAAAAGGATTCTTATGGCGTATCCTTTTCCACAAACGGATAGGATACGATGGGAATCTTCGCCTTAAGTAGACAAGGCGCTGGCACGCTTGTCCAAAAAGGTGGCACTGCCTTCTCAGGATACGGCTTCCCTCAAGGATCCTGCTGATCGCAGGCAGGAAATTACCATGAAGCACATTTACACTCATTCAGGTACTATTGTTAGACCGGCTATGGCGTCGGCCTGGGTTTGTAGTGCGGTTGTGGCATGGGCAGTTTCCTTATCTACGGAGATTGACACCTTCGATAGGGATGCCATTCAAATGACCATAGAGCATATCAGAGATGCTGCCTTGTATATGAGGGATGCTCAGAGAGACATTTGTTTATTAAGCTCCAGAATAAATGCTATGTCTATTTCTGCTAGGCGGCTCTTGTGGACCCGACAGTGGACGGGAGACGCCGATTCAAAGCGGCATATGGAGTCCTTGCCTTACATAGGGGAGGAGTTGTTTGGAGACGGCCTCTTGGACCTTGTCTCTACTGCTACGGCTGGTAAGTCGAATTTCTTACCTTATGTCCCCCCGCAGCATACAAAAAAGGCACCTCATTATCAAATGTAGTCCTTTCGTTCCAATAAAAACAAAAAGGTACGGGGATCGTCCTTTGTTGCCAGAGGGAAAGGCAGGGGAAAGAAGCTGCACACAGCTAGTTCCCAAGAGCAGAAGTCCTCCCCTGCGTCTGCAAAGTCCACCGCATGACGCTGGGGCTTCCCGGGGGGAGGCAGATCTAGTGGGGGCTCGTCTTCGGTTTTTCAGCCACGTCTGGGTTCACTCGCAGGTGGATCCCTGGGCATTAGAGATTGTTTCTCAAGGACCCTGAACCTGTACTTGAAGAGGTTCAAGTTCAAAATGGAATCACTCAGGGCGGTCATCGCCAGCCTGGAGGGGGGGATTGGTTGGTGTCCCTGGACATAAAGGATGCTTACCTTCATGTTCCGGTATTCCCCCCCTCATCAGGCGTTCCTGAGATTTGCAGTGCAGTACTGTCACTACCAATTTCAGACGTTGCCGTTTGGGCTTTCCACGGCCCCGAGAATTTTCACCAAGGTAATGGCGGAAATGATGGTGCTCCTGCGCAGGCAGGGGGTCACAATTATCCCATACTTGGACGATCTCCTCATAAAGGCGAGATCTCGGGAGAAGTTGCTGGACAGCGTGTCTCTGTCCATGAAGACGTTGCAGTTACACGGCTGGATTCTCAATATACCGAAGTCCCAGCTAGTCCCTACAACGCGTCTGACTTTTTTGGGCCTGATTCTAGACACAGACCAGAAAAAGGTTTTTCTTCCGATCGAAAAGGTTCAGGAGCTCATAGCCCTGGTCAGGAACCTATTAAAACCAAAACAGGTTTTAGTGCATCATTGCACGCGGGTCCTGGGGAAGATGGTGGCTTCATACGAGGCCATCCCTTTCGGCAGGTTCCATGCGAGGACTTTTCAATGGGACCTCTTGGACAAGTGGTCCGGGTCCCATTTACAAATGCATCGAAGGATCACCCTGTCTCCCAGGACCAGGGTATCTCTCCTGTGGTGGCTGCACAGTGCTCACCTACTAGAGGGTCGCAGGTTCGGCATTCAGGACTGGGTCCTGGTGACCACGGACGCAAGCCTCCGAGGCTGGGGAGCAGTCACACTGGGAAGAAATTTCCAAGGTCTCTGGTCAAATCTAGAGACTTGTCTCCACATCAACGTCCTGGAGTTGAGGGCCATATACAAGCGGAGGAATTGCTTCGGAAAAAAACGGTTCTGATTCAGTCAGACAATGTCACGGCAGTGGCTCATATAAACCGCCAAGGCGGAACAAGGAGCAGAGTGGCCATGGCAGAAGCGACCAGGATTCTACGCTGGGCGGAAGGCCATGTAAGCGCGCTATCAGCAGTGTTCATCCCGGGGGTGGACAACTGGGAGGCGGACTTCCTCAGCAGGCACGACCTGCATCCAGGAGAGTGGGGACTTCATCAAGAAGTCTTCGCACAGATCACGGGTCGGTGGGGACTGCCTCAAATAGACATGATGGCATCCCGTCTCAACAAAAAGCTAAAGCGGTATTGCGCCAGGTCAAGGGACCCTCAGGCGGTAGCGGTAGACGCTCTGGTGACACCTTGGGTGTTCAGATCGGTCTATGTGTTTCCTCCTCTTCCTCTCATACCCAAAGTGTTGAGAATAATAAGAATAAGCAGGGTCAGAACAATCCTCATTGTTCCAGATTGGCCACAGAGGACTTGGTATCTGGAGCTGCAAGAGTTGCTCACAGAAGATCCGTGGCCTCTTCCTCTAAGGCAGGACCTGCTGCGGAAGGGGCCCTGTCTGTTCCAAGACTTACCGCGGCTGCGTTTGACGGCATGGCGGTTGAACGCCGGATCCTAGCGGGAAAAGGGATTCCGGAGGAGGTCATTCCTACCCTGATCAAGGCTAGGAAAGACGTGACGTTAAAACATTATCACCGTATATGGCGAAAATATTTTTCTTGGTGTGAGGCCAGAGCTGCTCCTACGGAGTAGTTCCATTTGGGCCGTCTACTTTACTTCCTTCAAACAGGAGTGACTTTGGGCCTAAAATTAGGGTCCATAAAGGTCCAAATTTCGGCCTTATCCATTTCTTTCTAAGAGAATTAGCCTCTCTTCCTGAAGTACAGACTTTTGTGAAGGGTGTGCTGCATATTCAGCCTCCCTTTGTGCCTCCGGTGGCGCCTTGGGATCTTAACGTGGTGTTACGTTTCCTCAAGTCACCTTGGTTTGAACCACTCAAAACTGTGGAGTTGAAATACCTCACGTGGAAAGTGGTGATGTTTTTGGCATTGGCTTCGGCAAGACGTGTTTCAGAATTGGCGGCTTTATCACATAAAAGCCCATACTTGGTTTTTCACGTGGATAGGGCAGAGTTGAGGACTCGTCCTCACTTTCTGCCAAAAGTGGTCTCATCTTTTCATGTGAACCAACCTAATGTCGTGCCTATGGCTACACGGGACTTGGAGGATTCCGAGTCCCTGGATGTGGTCAGGGCTTTGAAGATTTATGTGACCAGAACGGCTAGAATCAGAAAGACTGAAGCTCTGTTTGTTCTGTATGCGGCCAACAAGGTTGGCGCTCCTGCTTCAAAGCAGACTATTGCACGCTGGATCTGTAACACGATTCAGCAGGTGCATTCTACGGCAGGTTTGCCATTGCCTAAATCGGTTAAGGCCCATTCCACTAGGAAAGTGGGCTCTTCTTGGGCGGCTGCCCGAGGGGTCTCGGCATTACAGTTGTGCCAAGCAGCTACTTGGTCGGGGTGTAACACCTTTGCAAAGTTCTATAAGTTTGATACCCTGGCTGAGGAGGACCTCCTGTTTGCTCAATCGGTGCTGCAGAGTCATCCGCACTCTCCCGCCCGTTTGGGAGCTTTGGTATAATCCCCATGGTCCTTACGGAGTCCCAGCATCCTCAAGGACGTTAGAGAAAATAAGATTTTAACCCTACCGGTAAATCTATTTCTCCTAGTCCGTAGAGGATGCTGGGGACTCCGTAAGGACCATGGGCTATAGACGGGCTCCGCAGGAGATAGGGCACCTAAAAAGAACTTTGACTATGGGTGTGCACTGGCTCCTCCCTCTATGCCCCTCCTCCAGACCTCAGTTAGAGAACTGTGCCCAGAGGAGATGGACAATACAAGGCAGGATTTAGCATTCCAAGGGCAAGATTCATACCAGCCCACACCAATCATACCATGTAACCTGGAACATACATAACCAGTTAACAGTATGAACAAACTACAGTAACGGTCCAAGACCGATGTCAACTGTAACATAACCCTTATGTAAGCAACAACTATATACAAGTCTTGCAGAGTTTCCGCACTGGGACGGGCACCCAGCTTCCTCTACGGACTAGGAGAAATAGATTTACCAGTAGGTTTAAAATCTTATTTTCTCTTACGTCCTAGAGGATGCTGGGGACTCCGTAAGGACCATGGGGTTTATACCAAAACATCCAATCGGGCGGGAGAGTGCGTATGACTCTGCAGCACCGACTGAGCAAACGCTAGGTCCTCATCAGCCAGGGTATCAAACTTGTAGAATTTAGCAAAAGTGTTTGACCCCGACCAAGTCGCCGCTCGTCAAAGTTGTAAAGCCGAGACACCTCGGGCAGCCGCCCAAGAAGAGCCCACCTTCCTAGTGGAATGGGCCTTAACCGAATTTGGTACCGGCAATCCAGCCGTAGAGTGAGCCTGCTGAATCGTATTACAGATCCAGCGAGCAATAGTCTGCTTCGAAGCAGGAGCGCCAATCTTATTGGCCGCATACAGGATAAACAGAGCCTCTGTTTTCCTAATTCTAGCCGTCCTGGCTACATACATTTTTAAGGCCCTGACTACGTCCAGGGATCTGGAATCCTCCAGGTCACTTGTAGCCACAGGCACCACAATAGGTTGATTCATATGGAACGAAGAAACCACTTTAGGCAAAAGTTGCGGACGTGTCCTCAATTCAGCTCGATCCACATGAAAAATCAAGTAGGGGCTCTTGTGTGACAAAGCCGCCAATTCTGACACACGCCTTGCTGATGCTAAGGCCAACAACATGACCACCTTCCAGGTAAGAAATTTCAACTCAACCTTGTTAAGCGGTTCAAACCAGTGTGATTTTAGGAACTGCAACACCACGTTCAGGTCCCATGGTGCCACTGGAGGCACAAAAAGGGTCTGGATGTGCAGCACTCCCTTTACAAACGTCTGGACTTCTGGAAGAGAGGCCAATTCCTTCTGAAAGAAAATCGAGAGGGCCGAAATCTGTACCTTAACAGAGCCTAATTTCAGGCCCATATCCACTCCTGTCTGTAGGAAGTGGAGAAGACGACCCAGATGAAAATCTTCCGTAGGTGCATTCTTGGTCTCACACCAAGACACATACTTTCGCCAGATACGGTGATAATGTTTTATCGTCACCTCCTTCCTAGCCTTTATTAACGTAGGGATGATCTCTTCCGGAATCCCCTTTTTCGCTAGGATTCGGCGTTCAACCGCCATGCTGTCAAACGTAACCGCGGTAAGTCTTGAAATACACAGGGCCCCTGCTGCAACAGGTCTTCCCTCAGAGGAAGAGGCCAGGGATCTCCTGTGAGCATCTCTTGTAGATCCGAGTACCAGGCCTTTCGAGGCCAGTCTGGGACAACGAGTATCGTTCGTACTCTTCTTCGTCTTATGATCCTCAACACTTTTGTGATGAGAGGAAGAGGAGGAAACACATAGACCGATTTGAACACCCACAGTGTTACCAGAGCGTCCACTGCTATTGCCTGAGGGTCCCGAGACCTGGCGCAGTACCTCTGAAGTTTTTTGTTGAGGCGTGACGCCATCATGTCTATTTGAGGAGTTCCCCAAAGACGTGTCACTTCTGCAAAGACTTCTTGATGAAGTCCCCACTCTCCTGGATGGAGATCGTGTCTGCTGAGGAAGTGTGCTTCCCAGTTGTCCACTCCCGGAATGAAGACAGCTGACAGAGCGCTTACATGATTTTCCGCCCAGCAAAGGATCCTTGTGGCTTCCGCCATCGCGACTCTGCTTTTTGTCCCGCCTTGGCGGTTCACATGAGCCACTGCTGTGACATTGTCTGATTGAATCAGAACCGGTAGGTTTCAAAGAAATCTCTCCGCTTTGTCGAAGGCCGTTGTAAATGGCCCTGAGTTCCAACACATTGATGTGTAGACAGGACTCCTGGTCTGACCAAAGACCCTGAAAATGTTTTCCCTGTGTGACCGCTCCCCATCCTCGGAGGCTCACGTCCGTGGTAACCAGGATCCAATCCTGAATTCCGAACCTGCGACCCTCCAGGAGGTGAGCACTTTGCAACCACCACAGGAGGGACACTCTGGCCCCTGGGGACAGAGTTATTTTCCGATGTAAGTGCAGATGGGACCCGGACCACTTGTCTAGAAGGTCCCATTGAAAAGTCCTTGCATGGAACCTGCCGAAGGGAATGGCCTCGTAGGCCGCCACCATTTTCCCCAGAACTCGAGTGCATTGGTGAACTGACACCCTTTTCGGTTTTAGCAGGTCTCTGACCATGTTCTGTATGTCTTGGGCTTTCTCTATTGGGAGGAAGACCTTCATTTGTTCCGTATCCATTATCATACCTAGGAACGGTAGTCGAGTTGTCGGAATCAACTGTGACATCGGTAGATTTAGAATCCAACCGTGTTGTTGGAGCACTCTCAGAGAGAGCTCCACACTGCTCAGCAATTTCTCCCTTGATCTCGCTTTTATCAGGAGATCGTCCAAGTATGGGATAATTGTGACTCCATGTTTGCGATGGACCACCATCATTTCCGCCATGATCTTGGTGAAAATCCTCGGGGCCGTGGAGAGTCCAAACGGCAACGTCTGAAATTGGTAATGACAATCCTGTAAAGCGAATCTCAGGTATTCCTGATGGGGGGCATATATGGGGACATGAAGGTACGCATTCTTTATGTCCAGAGACACCATAAACTCCCCCTCCTCCATGTTGGCTATTATCGCTCTGAGAGATTCCATTTTGAATTTGAATCTTCTTATGTACAGGTTTAGGGATTTCAGATTCAAAATAGGTCTGACCGAACCGTCCGGTTTCGGGACCACAAATAGGGTTGAATAGTAACCTCTTCCCTTCTGGTGCAGGGGAACCTTGATTATCACTTGCTGTATACACAGCGTTTAAATTGCAGCTAACACTACATCCCTTTCCGATGTGGAAGCTGGTAGGGCCGATTTGAAAAATCTCCTCGAATTCCAATTTGTAACCCTGGGAAACTATTTCCAACACCCAGGGATTCAGGTCCGAACTGACCCAGGCCTGACTGAAAAGTCGAAGACGTGCCCCCACCGGTGCGGACTCCCTCAGGGGAGCCTTAGCGTCATGCTGTGGGTTTTGGAGCAGCCGGGGAGGACTTTTGTTCCTGGGCACCTGCCGAAGCAGGTGCTCTCTTGCCTCTGCCCTTACCTCTGGCGAGGAAAGAGGATCCCCGACCTCTTTTGGACTTGTGCGACCGAAAGGACTGCATCTGATAGGGTGTTACTTTCTTTTGCTGTTGGGGAATATATGGTAAAAAATTTGATTTACCTGCTGTAGCTGTGGAAACCAGGTCCGTCAGCCCATCCCCAAACAATACATCACCCTTATAGGGTAGTACTTCCATATGTTTCTTGGAATCCGCATCACCCGTCCACTGGCGAGTCCATAAGGATCTTCTCGCTGAGACAGACATGGCATTGGCCCTAGAAGCTAGCAATCCAATGTCCCTTTGAGCATCCCTCAAAAATAAGACTGCGTCTTTAATATGGGCTAGAGTTAGGAATATAGTATCCTTATCCATATTATCAAATTGATCTGTCAGCTCATCTGTCCAAGCTGCAATTGCGCTACACACCCATGCCGACGCAATTGTCGGTCTTAGCAGAGCACCCGTATGAGAATAAATACACTTTAAGGTAGTTTCTTGCCTGCGATCTGCAGGGTCCTTAAGGGCTGCTGTGTCAGGAGATGGTAGCGCCACTTTCTTGGACAAGCGAGTCAGGGCCTTGTCCACAGTGGGGGGTGATTCCCAAATCTCCCTGTCCTGCTTAGGGAAAGGGTATGCCATATAAATTCTTTTGGGGATCTGCGGTCTCTTATCCAGAGTCTCCCAAGCTTTTACAAAGAATTAATTTAATTCATCAGATGTGGGAAAGTTAATAATCTGTTTCTTTTCCTTAAACATGTGTACCCTTGTTTCGGGGACCGAGGGTTCATCCACAATATGCAACACATCCCTTATTGCCACAATCATACACTGAATGGTTTTAGTCACCCTAGGGTGAAATTTTGCTTCGTCATAGTCGACACTGGAATCAGAATCCGTGTCGGTAGTAGTGTCTTGTGTTAAGGGACGCTTTTGAGACCCCGACGGCCCCTGTGAGTCGGTCCAATCTGAGGATTGACCCCCTGATGTCCCCCCTAAATCAGCCTTATCAAGCTTTTTATGTAAAGATGCCACACTTGCATCAACATATGCCACATGTCCATCCAATCTGGAGTCGGCACAACCGACGGGGACACACCACTCATTTGCTCCACCTCCTCCTTGGAGAAGCCTTCCGCCTCAGACATGTCGACACACACGTACCACCCCACACACACAGGGATTAACCTATAAGGGGACAAAACCCCAACCAGACCCTTAGGAGAGACAGAGAGAGAGTATGCCAGCACACACCCAGCGCTTAATAACACTGGAAAAATATGACCAGATAGCGCTTTTATATATATATATATATATATATATAAAATGACCAGATTCCCACTCACTGCGCTCAAAATGCCCCCCTCCTCTTTTTTCCAGCCTGAATGTTCAGCAGGGGAGAGACCAGGGAGCCAGCGTTTTCCTCATGCAGCTTCTGTGGAGAAAATGGCGCTGGTTAGTGCTGGGGATCAAGCTCCGCCCACCCGACGGCGGGCTTCGGTCCCGGTGATTTTTTTATAGAAAATGGCGGGAGATCGTAGAATTACTGCCCAGCAGCCTAATCTACCTTGTTAGTGCCCAAATGTGAGGTTTATTGCTGCCCAGGGCACCCCTGCGCCCTACACCCTTCAGTGCTGCTCTGTGTGTGTGAATGGGAGCAATGGCGCGCAGCTTACCGCTGCGCGCCTTACCTCATGAAGATCTGATGTCTTCTGCCGCCTATGATGTCTTCTGCCTTCTCATACTCACCCGGCTTCTATCTTCGGCATCTGTGAGGAGGACGGTGGCGCGGCTCCGGGACGAACCCCAGTTGAGACCTGTGTTCCGACTCCCTCTGAAGCTAATGGTCTCCAGTAGCCTTAGAAACAGAGCCCAACTTTACAAGCCAGCTCTGCTTCTCTCTCCTCGGTCCCACGATGCAGGGAGCCTGTTGCCAACAGGACTCCCTGAAAATAAAAAACCTAACAAAATTCTTTTTCCACAGAAAACTCTGGAGAGCTCTCTGCAGTGCACCCATTCTCCTCTGGGCACAAGATCTAACTGAGGTCTGGAGGAGGGGCATAGAGGGAGGAGCCAGTGCACACCCATAGTCAAAGTTCTTTTTAGGTGCCCTATCTCCTGCGGAGCCCGTCTATACCTCATGGTCCTTACGGAGTCCCCAGCATCCTCTAGGACGTAAGAGAAAATAAGATTTCTCTATCGTCCTAAGTGGATGCTGGGGTTCCTGAAAGGACCATGGGGAATAGCGGCTCCGCAGGAGACAGGGCACAAAAGTAAAGCTTTTACAGGTCAGGTGGTGTGTACTGGCTCCTCCCCCTATGACCCTCCTCCAGACTCCAGTTAGATTTTTGTGCCCGGCCGAGAAGGGTGCAATTCTAGGTGGCTCTCATAAAGAGCTGCTTAGAGAGTTTAGCTTAGGTTTTTTATTTTACAGTGATTCCTGCTGGCAACAGGATCACTGCAACGAGGGACAGAGGGGAGAAGAAGTGAACTCACCTGCGTGCAGGATGGATTGGCTTCTTGGCTACTGGACATGAAGCTCCAGAGGGACGATCACAGGTACAGCCTGGATGGTCACCGGAGCCACGCCGCCGGCCCCCTCACAGATGCTGAAGCAAGAAGAGGTCCAGAATCGGCGGCTGAAGACTCCTGCAGTCTTCTTAAGGTAGCGCACAGCACTGCAGCTGTGCGCCATTTTCCTCTCAGCACACTTCACACGGCAGTCACTGAGGGTGCAGGGCGCTGGGGGGGGGGGCGCCCTGGGAGGCAAATGAAAACCTTTAAAAAGGCTAAAAATACCTCACATATAGCCCCAGAGGCTATATGGAGATATTTACCCCTGCCTAAATGTACTAAATAGCGGGAGACGAGCCCGCCGGAAAAGGGGCGGGGCCTATCTCCTCAGCACACGGCGCCATTTTCTGTCACAGCTCCGCTGGTCAGGAAGGCTCCCAGGTCTCTCCCCTGCACTGCACTACAGAAACAGGGTATAACAGAGAGGGGGGGCAAAATAAATGGCAATATATTAATATAAAAGCAGCTATAAGGGAGCACTTAATCATAAGGCTATCCCTGTCATATATATAGCGCTTTTTGGTGTGTGCTGGCAGACTCTCCCTCTGTCTCCCCAAAGGGCTAGTGGGTCCTGTCTTCGTATAGAGCATTCCCTGTGTGTCTGCTGTGTGTCGGTACGTGTGTGTCGACATGTATGAGGACGTTATTGGTGTGGAGGCGGAGCAATTGCCAAATATGAGGATGTCACCTTCTAGGGGGTCGACACCAGAATGGATGCCTTTATTTGTGGAATTACGGGATAGCGTCAACTCGCTTAAGCAGTCGTTTGCCGACATGAGGCGGCCGGACACTCAATTAGTGCCTGTCCAGGCGCCTCAAACACCGTCAGGGGCTGTAAAACGCCCCTTGCCTCAGTCGGTCGACACAGACACAGGCACTGATTCCGGTGGTGAAGGTGACGAATCAACCGTATTTTCCAGTAGGGCCACACGTTATATGATTTTGGCAATAAAGGAGATGTTACATTTAGCTGATACTACAGGTACCACTAAACAGGGTATTATGTGGGGTGTGAAAAAACTACCAGTAGTTTTTACCGAATCAGAAGAATTAAATGACGTGTGTGATGAAGCGTGGGGTGCCCCGATAAAAAACTGCTAATTTCAAAGAAGTTATTGGCTTTATACCCTTTCCCGCCAGAGGTTAGGGAGCGCTGGGAAACACCTCCTAGGGTGGACAAAGCGCTAACACGCTCATCAAAACAAGTGGCGTTACCCTCTCCTGAGACGGCCGCACTTAAAGATCCATCAGATAGGAGGATGGAAAATATCCAAAAAGGTATATACACACATGCAGGTGTTATACTACGACCAGCTATTGCGACTGCCTGGATGTGCAGTGCTGGGGTAGTTTGGTCAGAGTCCCTGATCGAAAATATTGATACCCTGGACAGGGACAATATTTTACTGTCGTTAGAACAAATAAAGGATGCATTTCTTTATATGCGTGATGCACAGAGAGATATCTGCACACTGGCATCACGGGTAAGTGCTATGTCCATTTCGGCCAGAAGAGCTTTATGGACACGACAGTGGACAGGCGATGCGTAGAGGAGTTATTTGGGGTCGGTCTATCGGATTTGGTGGCCACGGCTACGGCCGGGAAATCCACCTTTCTACCTCAAGTCACTCCCCAACTGAAAAAGGCACCGACCTTTCAACCGCAGCCCTTTCGTTCCTTTAAAAATAAGAGAGCAAAGGGCTATTCATATCTGCCACGAGGCAGAGGACGAGGGAAGAGACAGCAACAGGCAGCTCCTTCCCAGGAACAGAAGCCCTCCCCGGCTTCTACAAAAGCCTCAGCATGACGCTGGGGCTTCGCAAGCGGACTCGGGGGCGGTAGGCGGTCGTCTCAAGAATTACAGCGCGCAGTGGGCTCACTCGCAGGTAAATCCCTGGATCCTGCAGATAATATCTCAGGGGTACAGGTTGAAATTAGAGACAGAGCCACCTCGCCGTTTCCTGAAGTCTGCTTTACCAACGTCCCCCTCAGAAAGGGAGACGGTTTTGGAAGCCATTCACAAGCTGTATTCTCAGCAGGTGATAGTCAAGGTACCTCTTCTACAACAAGGGAAGGGGTATTATTCCACTCTTTTTGTGGTACCGAAGCCGGATGGCTCGGTAAGGCCTATTCTAAATCTGAAGTCCTTGAACCTGTACATAAAGAAGTTCAAGTTCAAGATGGAGTCACTCAGAGCAGTGATAGCGAACCTGGAAGAAGGGGACTTTATGGTATCCTTGGACATCAAGGATGCGTATCTCCACGTTCCAATTACCCCTCACACCAGGGGTACCTCAGGTTCGTTGTACAAAACTGTCACTATCAGTTTCAGACGCTGCCGTTTGGTTTGTCCACGGCACCTCGGGTCTTTACAAAGGTAATGGCCGAGATAATATTTCTTCTTCGAAGAAAAGGCGTATTAATTATCCCATACTTGGACGATCTCCTAATAAGGGCAAGGTCCAGAGAACAGCTAGAGATGGGTTTAGCACTATCTCAAGAGGTGCTAAAGCAGCACGGATGGATTCTGAATATTCCAAAATCCCAATTAATGCCGACAACTCGTCTGCTGTTCCTGGGGATGATTCTGGACACAGTTCAGAAAAAGGTTTTTCTTCCCGAAGAAAAAGCCAAGGAGTTATCTGACCTGGTCAGGAACCTCCTAAAACCAGGAAAGGTGTCTGTACATCAATGCACAAGAGTCCTGGGAAAAAAAAAAAAAAAAAAAAGAAAAAAAAAATGGTAGCTTCTTACGAAGCAATCCCTTTCGGCAGATTCCATGCAAAGGGATCTGTTGGACAAATGGTCAGGGTCGCATCTTCAGATGCACCTGCGGATAACCCTGTCGCCGAGGACAAGGGTATCTTTTCTGTGGTGGTTGCAGGAGGCTCATCTATTGGAGGGCCGCAGATTCGGCATGCAGGATTGGATCCTGGTGACCACGGAGGCCAGCCTGAGAGGCTGGGGAGCAGTCACACAGGGAAGAAATTTCCAGGGAGTGTGGTCGAGCCTGAAAAAGTCTCTTCACATAAGCATTCTGGAACTAAGAGCATTCTACAATGCTCTAAGCCAGGCGGAACCTCTGCTTCAAGGAAGACCGGTGTTGATCCAGTCGGACAACATCACGGCAGTCGCCCATGTAAACAGACAGGGCGGCACAAGAAGCAGGAGGGCAATGGCAGAAGCTGCCAGGATCCTTCGCTGGGCGGAGAATCACGTGATAGCACTGTCAGCAGTATTCATCCCGGGCGTGGACAACTGGGAAGCAGACTTCCTCAGCAGACACGACCTTCACCCGGGAGAGTGGGGACTTCATCCAGAAGTTTTCCACATGCTATTAAACCGTTGGGTAAAACCAATGGTGGACATGATGGCGTCTCGCCTCAACAAAACACTGGACAGGTATTGCGCCAGGTCAAGAGATCCGCAGGCAATAGCTGTGGACGCGCTGGTAACACCTTGGGTGTACCAGTCGGTATATGTGTTTCCTCCTCTGCCTCTCATACCAAAGGTATTGAGGATTATACGGCAAAGAGGAGTAAGACTAGTGGCTCCGGATTGGCCAAGAAGGACTTGGTACCCGGAACTTCAAGAGATGGTCACGGACGATCCGTGGCCTCTACTTCTGAGAAGGGACCTGCTTCAGCAGGGTACTTGTCTTTTTCAAGACTTACCGCGGCTGCGTTTGACGGCATGGCGTTTGAATGCCAGATCCTAAAAGGAAAAGGCATTCCAGAAGAAGTCATTCCTACCTTGATAAAGGCAAGGAAGGAAGTCACCGCGAAGCATTATCGCCGTATTTGGCGAAAATATGTTGCGTGGTGCGAGCAGCGGTGTGCTCCGATGGAGGAATTTCAACTGGGTCGTTTTCCTACATTTCCTGCAATCAGGATTGTCTATGGGTCTCAAATTGGGATCTATTAAGGTTCAAATTTCGGCCCCATCAATATTCTTCCAAAAAGAATTGGCCTCAGTCCCTGAGGTCCAGATTTTTATCAAAGGAGTACTGCATATACAGCCTCCTGTGGTGCCTAAGGTGGCACCGTGGGATCTAAATGTAGTTTTAGATTTCCTCAAATCCAATTGGTTTGAACCACTAAAGAATGTGGATTTGAAATATCTCACATGGAAAGTGACTATGTTACTGGCCCTGGCTTCGGCCGGGAGAGTATCTGAACTGGCGGCTTTGTTTTATAAAAGCCCTTATTTAATTTTCCATTCGACATAGGGCAGAGCTGCGGACGCGTACGCATTTTCTCCCTAAGGTGGTATCAGCGTTTCACCTGAACCAGCCTATTGTAGTGCCTGCGGCTACAGACGACTTGAAGGACTCCAAGTTGTTGGACGTTGTCAGAGCCTTAAAAATATACATTAAAGGACGGCTGGAGTCAGAAAATCTGACTCGCTGTTTATACTGTATGCACCCAACAAGTTGGGTGCACCTGCTTCTAAGCAGTCGATTGCTCGTTGGATTTGTAACAAAATTCAACTTGTACATTCTGTGGCAGGCCTGCCACAGCCTAAATCTGTTAAGGCCCATTCCGCAAGGAAGGTGGGCTCATCTTGGGCGGCTGCCCGAGGGGTCTCGGCATTACAACTCTGCCGAGCAGCTACGTGGTCAGGGGAGAACACGTTTGTAAATTTTTACAAATTTGATACCCTGGCAAAGGAGGACCTGGAGTTCTCTCATTCGGTGCTGCAGAGTCATCCGCACTCTCCCGCCCGTTTGGGAGCTTTGGTATAATCCCCATGGTCCTTTCAGGAACCCCAGCATCCACTTAGGACGATAGAGAAAACAAGAATTTACTTACCGATAATTCTATTTCTCGGAGTCCGTAGTGGATGCTGGGCGCCCATCCCAAGTGCGGATTATCTGCAATACTTGTACATAGTTATTGTTAACTAATTCGGGTTATTGTTTAGGAAGCCATCTTTCAGAGGCTCCTCTGTTATCATACTGTTAACTGGGTTTAGATCACAAGTTGTACGGTGTGATTGGTGTGGCTGGTATGAGTCTTACCCGGGATTCAAAATCCTCCCTTATTGTGTACGCTCGTCCGGGCACAGTACCTAACTGGAGTCTGGAGGAGGGTCATAGGGGGAGGAGCCAGTACACACCACCTGACCTGTAAAAGCTTTACTTTTGTGCCCTGTCTCCTGCGGAGCCGCTATTCCCCATGGTCCTTTCAGGAACCCCAGCATCCACTACGGACTCCGAGAAATAGAATTATCGGTAAGTAAATTCTTATTTTTACTTACCGGTAAATCTATTTCTCGTAGTCCGTAGAGGATGCTGGGTGCCCGTCCCAAGTGCGGACTTCTTCTGCAAGAGTTGTATATAGTTGTTGCTTACATAAGGGTTATGTTATAGTTTATCGGTTGAACCGAGGCTATGTTGTTGTTCATACTATTGACTGGGTAGTGTATCACAAGATATACGGGGATGCGGTCAAGATGCCGCCGGCCGGAATCCCGGCGGTCGAAATACCGATGCCGGAATCCCGACCGCCACAATCCCGACATATTCTCCCTCCGTGGGTGTCCACGACACCCATAGAGGGAGAATATAATAGTGTGCCAAGCGTAGCGAGGCACCGTGCCCGCAGCGTGGCGAGCGAAGCGAGCCCGCAAGGGGCTGCGTTCCGCTCGCCACCCCTGTCGGGATTGTGTGGTCGGGATTCCGGCGTCGGTATTTCGACCGCTGGGATTCCGGCCGGCGGCATTTAGTACTGATCCCGTTATACGGTGTGATTGGTGTGGCTGGTATGGATCTCGCCCTTAGATTTACAAAAATCCTTCCTCGTACTGTCCATCTCCTCTGGGCACAGTTTCCCTAACTGAGGTCTGGAGGAGGGGCATAGAGGGAGGAGCCAGTGCACACACAGAGTCCAAAGCTTTCTTAAAGTGCCCTATCTCCTGCGGAGCCCGTCTATTCCCCATGGTCCTGACGGAGTCCCAGCATCCTCTACGGACTACGAGAAATAGATTTACCGGTAAGTAAAATCGTATTTTTTCATCTTCTGCTTGATTTGCCATCCATGTGGACTTTGACTGTGGCGAGTGAAGAGAGCCCGCAAGAGTATACGGTTACACTGATTGTGGTCATAGATGGTGAAACATACAAAATGATGTTTACCTTTTTTGTGTTGCCTATTTCCATGTCAACCATTTTGAACCTGTCAACCGTCTATGTAATGACTGTAGATCTTCTATACCGCACTCCCTTTTTTTTTTTCTTTTAAAGGGGCAATCACTTACAAGGCAAAACCATGCCCCTTTAAAAAACGTCCTAGATCAGCTGACATCCAGCATCGCCGGCGACCTCAAACTCATTACATCCCTCCGTATGAGCTTATTAAATGGCTTTTTTATTATTAAATGTTTGCGGCAGACCCTGATCGTAAGCAATTCATTGCTGATCCTGCACATACTGATCACTGTGCAGAATGGGTCATAGATAAATACAATTTAAAGATATCATACATGATGTGCAGACATGACCAGAGCAATGTTTCCACGATGACTTGGCTGTACACCCTATGAGATGGCTGTGCAGAATGGCCGCGGATCAGATGATTGTTCAATATATTGTGTAGTGTGTGTATCCACCTATAGTGATTTGTGAAATTAGTTTTCATGTAACTCATTTACAAGGAAATTATTACAGTTTAGGGAAGGTCACTAGGGGGAGAGTTAGACTTACCGCCAGACCCAAAAGACATATCTGGAACCTCTGTAGCAGGTAAGTCACCGCTAGACCTTCCAGGGACTTTTTGCCAACATTCTAACCATGTTGATATGGTTATCGACATTATGAATTCTGACAAAATATACCACAGGCTTCTGTCGTATAAAGGGGCCTACACACTTAGCGATGCTTGTAATTTTGACGATGATCGATCTGAATGATGATCGGTCATCGTCCAAACTTGACTTGCATTGCAAAGCGACAGAGAACCAACGATGAACGACCACGGGGCCGCGCATCGTTCATCGTTGGTGCGTACACACTGAGCGATATGAACGATTTCTCGTTCATTACTGAACAAGATCGTTCATATCGCCCGCACACATCGGCAAGTGTGTAGGGCCCATTAATTGTCCACATGAACAATTACACATGACTGTTTCTCTGTAATCACTCCATTTTGCACATGTGAGTAGCATTCTTAGAGCTGGATAGGCAACAATAGACTTCTATCAGGAAGATAGGTTGACACCAAATGGTCGACATGTATATGGTCAAAAGGTTCAAATGATCGACGATGGCTGACACAGCATATAGTCCACAAGTTGTTTTTTTTAATATATATATATACTTTACCATCCACATGGACTACAATTCAGAATGGTAACCTTATCTGAAGCATGGCGAGTGAAGCGGTGCATTAATTGGGGGTCCACGTGCTGGAAGGGAAATTTCGACACAAAACACACCCCATCAAAAACTCATGTCGACCTTTTCTTCCGTCATCGGTATCACTTTGGTAGCTCTTGATAAGTGCAGTATGTCAGCAGTGACTATGTTGACGTTCATTATGTCTGCCTGGATGATATGTCGACATGATGAACTGTTGACAAACCGTCCCCGGTGATCCATTGGTTTTTTATCTTCTCCCGGCAGCTGCGCTAGCTCCAGTGTCATATCCCGGGTACCTGTGATGCTGCAACAGTCACATCCGACGCTCATCTTTGATGCTGCAGCCTTCCAGTGAGTATGTCTTTCCCTAATGCCTTACTCTAACCTCCCCGACCCGCAGTCTAATCCTGCCCCCCCCCCCACCCCCCTTCCCCGGCAGCGCCCGCTGACTGACTGCATGCTGAGACTTTCAACTATCTATATTTCTCCTTCGTCCTAGAGGATGCTGGGGACTCCAAAAGGACCATGGGGTATAGACGGGATCCGCAGGAGACATGGGCACTTTAAGACTTTAATGGGCGTGAACTGGCTCCTCCCTCTATGCCCCTCCTCCAGACCTCAGTTAGATTCTGTGCCCAGAGGAGACTGGTCACACACTGAGGAGCTCTCCTGAGTTTCTCTAAAAAAGACTTTTGTTAGGTTTCTTATTTTCAGGGAGACCTGCTGGCTACAGGCTCCCTGCATCGTGGGACTGAGGAGAGAGAAGCAGACCTACTCCTGTGAGTTCAAAGGCTCTGCTTCTTAGGCTACTGGACACCATTAGCTCCAGAGGGTCTGATCACTTGGTGCGCCTAGCTGCTCGTTCCTGGAGCTGCGCCGCTGTCCCCCTCACAGAGCCTGAAGAGAGAAGCCAGGTGAGTAGTGGAAGCAAGAAGACTTCAAAGGCGGCAAAAGACTTCAGATCTTCCTGAGGTACCGAGCAGCGGTCGCGCTGCGCGCCATTGCTCCCTCACACATGCGGCACTATTTGGGTGCAGGGCGCAGGGGGGATGCCCTGGGCAGCAATAAATCCTCACTTTGAGACTGGCATGACAGCATACATTGCATAGGCAATGTATACAGACCCCCACCAGTATAAATAAAAGCGTGAACGAAGCGCGCCTTCAGCTCTAACCAGCGCCATTTTCACCACAGCTTGCTGCAGAGACGCTGCTCCTGGCCCTTCACTGCTGTACACAAGTAACAGGGTGCACGAAATGAGGGGGGGGGGGGGGGGGGGCACGAAATTTTGGTGGTGATTATTTGGTATAAAAGCGCTTACAGGTCTGGGGCGTTATTTAATTCCTTCAGACCGGTGAGGCGCTGGGTGTGAGCTGGCAAACTCCCTTTCTGTCTCTCTGAAGGACCTTACTGAGGGTCTGTCCCTTATAGCCCAGTGTGTTTGGGGGTGTCAGTAGGCGTGTGTCGGCATGTCTGAGATTGAAGGCTCTTCCCAGGAGGAGGCTGGTGTGGAGGCTGAACAGAATGTGGGAGTGACTCCGTCGGCACCGCCGACTGCTGATTGGGTAGATATATGGAGTGTTTTAAATGCAAGTGTGGCTTTATTGCATAAGAGGTTAGACAAATCTGAGTCTCAGTACCAAGCATGGAGACAATCCATGGGAGATGTTTTGTCACAATCTCAGGCCTCCTCAGGGTCGCAGAAACGTTCATTTACCCAGATAGCAGACACGGATACCGACACGGATTCCGACTCCAGTGTCGATTATGATGATGCCAAGTTACATCCTAAGGTGGCCAAGAGTATTCAGTACATGATTGTGGCAATTAAAGATGTGTTACATATCACAGAAGACCCCACTGTCCCTGACACAAGGGTCTGTATGTTTAAGGGAAAGAACCCTGAGGTAATGTTTCCTCCCTCTCATGAACTGAACGCTCTTTTTGAAAAAGCTTGGGAATCCCCTCACAAGAGACTGCAGATTCCCAGGAGAATTGCTATGGCGTATCCTTTTCCCTCGCAGGATAGGTTACGGTGGGAATCATCACCCACGGTGGACAAAGCTCTGGCGCGTTTGTCCAAGAAGGTGGCGCTGCCGTCCCCGGACACGGCGGCCCTAAAGGATCCTGCGGATCGTAAGCAGGAAACTACCTTAAAATCTATTTATGTTACTACGGGTACGCTGCTCAGGCCGGCCGTGGCATCGGCATGGGTGAGTAGTGCTATTGAAAAGTGGGCAGATATCTTGTCATCTGACATAGACACCCTGGATAGGGATAACGTGTTTTTGACGCTGGGTCATATCAGGGACGCAGCAATATATCTAAGGGAAGCGGCGAGAGATATTGGCCTCTTGGGATCAAGGGCCAATGCCATGGCAGTCTCGGCTAGGAGGGCGTTGTGGACTCATCAATGGAATGGTGATGCTGACTCTAAAAAGGCTATGGAGGCTCTGCCCTCCAAAGGTGAAGTGTTGTTTGGTGAAGGCCTCGCGGACCTGATTTCTACAGCTACCGCGGGTAAGTCTTCTTTTTTGCCTTTTGCCCCTCCGCAGCAAAATAAAACGCCTCAATACCAGATGCAGTCCTTTCGGTCTCATAGATTCAGGAAAGGACGTGGATCTTCCTTCCTCGCGGCCAGAGGTAAGGGAAGAGGAAAAAGATCGCCGGCTGTGGCAAGCTCCCAGGAGCAGAAGTCGTCCCCGGCTTCTGCCAAATCCACCGCATGACGCTGGGGCTCCTCTGCGGGAGTCCGCACCGGTGGGGGCGCGTCTTCAGCTCTTCGGTCAAGTCTGGGTTCCCTCGGGCCTGGATCCTTGGGTGCTAAAAATTGTGACCCAAGGGTACAAACTGGAGTTCCAAGACGTGCCTCCACACCGATTTTTCAAATCGGCCTTACCAGTTTCTCACCCAGAGAGAGAGGTAGTGTGTGCTGCAATACAAAAGCTGTGTCAACAGCAAGTCATTGTCGCGGTTCCCCCGTTACAACAGGGGAAAGGGTTTTATTCAACCCTGTTCGTGGTCCCGAAGCCGGATGGCTCGGTCAGACCGATTCTGAACTTAAAATACCTCAACCTGTATTTAAAAAGATTCAAATTCAAGATGGAATCTCTCCGAGCTGTGATCTCCAGTCTGGAGGGGGGGGGGGGATTTTATGGTGTCAGTCGACATAAAGGATGCATACCTACATGTCCCCATATATCCTCCTCATTAGGCGTTCCTGAGGTTCGCTGTTCAGGATTGTCACTACCAATTTCAGACGTTGCCGTTTGGTCTTTCCACGGCCCTGAGGATTTTCACCAAATTAATGGCTGAAATGATGGTGCTCCTGCGCAAGCAAGGGATCACAATTATCCCATACTTGGACGATCTCCTTATAAAGGCGAGATCAAGGGAACAGATACTAAAAAGCGTTGCGCTCTCCCTGAAGGTGCTGCAACAACATGGCTGACTCCTAAATTTACCAAAGTCGCAGTTGATTCCGACATGATTCTGGACACGGAACGGCAGAGGATCTTTCCCCCGTTGGAAAAGGCTCAGGAACTCCAGAACATGGTCAAGGAACTTCTGAAACCGCCAAGAGTGTCGATTCATCACTGCACTCGAGTGCTGGGGAAAATGGTGGCAGCCTACGGAGCCATTCCGTTCGGCAGATACCATGCAAGAACTTTTCAGTGGGACCTGCTGGACAAGTGGTCCGGGTCCCATCTGCACATGCACCGGAAGATAAGCCTGTCCCCCAGGGCCAGGGTTTCTCTCCTGTGGTGGCTCCAGAGTTCTCACCTTCTAGAGGGTCGCAGGTTCGGGATCCAGGATTGGATTCTGGTGACCACGGACGCGAGTCTCCGAGGTTGGGGAGCAGTCACACAGGGACAAAATTTCCAGGGAAAATGGTCAAGTTAAGGGCCATCTACAACGGCCTTCGGCAAGCGGAACATCTTCTTCGCGACCTGCCCGTCCTGATTCAGTCGGACAACATTACAGCCGTGGCGCACGTAAACCGCCAGGGCGGAACAAGGAGCAGAGCGGCGATGGCGGAGGCCGCCAAGATTCTTCGCTGGGCGGAAAAACATGCAAGCGCTCTGTCAGCGGTTTTCATTCCAGGGGGTATATTTACAAAGATTCGTGTTTTGGCCGTTTTGAAGGGTATTTGAACTCGAATGGTATCGGGTGCATTTTATTGCAACTTTTTGAATCCTGATACGATCATTCACTAAGCTGCACAATCGTTTTTTCCGATGTCGATGTGATTCGTAATATCAGGCAGTGTTTTACGGGAGTGATGAGTAAAACACTGCCTGACAAAACACAAGGAATCCCGGCCGGATCTGTGAGATCCGTGCAGGGCTTCATTGTGTACCTTAAAAAGTTGATTAAAGTCTTAAAAAATCTGAAAAAAATTGCGTGGGGTCCCCCCTCCTAAGCATAACCAGCCTCGGGCTCTTTGAGCCGGTCCTGGTTGAAAAAATATGGGGGGAAAAATGACAGGGGTTCCCCCATATTTCATCAACCAGCACCGGGCTCTGCGCCTGCTCCTGGTTCCAAAAATACGGGGGACAAAAAGCGTAGGGGTCCCCCGTATTTTTTAAACCAGCATCGGGCTCCACTAGCCAGGTACATAATGCCACAGCCGGGGGAAACTTTTATACTGGTCCCTGCGGCCCTGGCATTACATACCCAACTAGTCATCCCTGGCCGGGGTACCCTGGAGGAGTGGGAACCCCTTAAATCAAGGGGTCCCCCCTCCAGCCACCCAAGGGCCAGGGGTGAAGCCCGAGGCTGTCCCCCCCATCCAAGGGCGGCGGATGGGGGGCTGATAGCCTTTTGAAAAAATGTGAATATTGTTTTTAGTAGCAGTACTACAAGTCCCAGCAAGCCTCCCCTGCAAGCTGGTACTTGGAGAACCACAAGTACCAGCATGCGGTGGAAAACCGGGCCCGCTGGTACCTGTAGTACTACTACTAAAAAAATACCCCCCAAAAAACAAGACACACACACCGTGAAAGTATAAGTTTTTACACTAAACAGACCCTTTCCCATAGATAACCATGCACAGATCTCACTGATCCGTGCATGGTTATCTAAACTCGACTGGAAAAAGCAGGTCTATTTTTTTGCTGCTTCTTTTAACGAATCGAAAAAAAACAGACCCGCACTTGAGCACTCAGAAACTAAGACCCAAATACGAATGAATAGTGAATGCCCGTATTGTATGAAATAACAGCCGTGTTTGACCGATGGTCTATTCATTCGTATTTCGGACCTTTGCAACAGGGGTGTATCTAGGGGTCCGAGCGCCCCTGGCAAAGTAAGGGGCTGCCCCCCCCCCCCACACACACACACACACACACACACACACATTCCGTACACACCTTTGAAATAAGGTGTGAGTATTGGAAATGGGGCATGGTCTTGTGTGGGAAGGGTGTGGTCACAATAGTACTTCCAATACAAATTATGCCATACAGTAGTATCCCTTATTCACATTACACTGCATAGTAGTGTCTCGTATTCACGTTACACCATCCCTCCCCCCTAACCCACCTTTCCCACAGCCTGACCCTAACCCGCCCCCCCCAGCCTCTTCAGTGGTGCCTAACCCTAACCCACCCTTCCTAATCTCCCTCCCTGCAGCCTAACCCTCCCACCCCCGCAGCCTAACCTAATCCTCCCACCCTCGCAGCCTAACCCTCCCACCCTTGCAGCCTAACCTTTTGGCACCAACTCGATCCGGATTTTGGCATTCTGCATCGCTATCTATGTTGGGATGCCAGCATCAGCATTCCGAGCAGTTTCTGGATGCTGGCGTCAGCTTTCTGACCGCCGGGGTGCCAAGCACTGGCATCTTGACTGCATCCCGAATGAAAGGCTAATGAGATGCTGTGAGATGAGCCATTAACCAAACACCATTAGTTGGATGGTAGAAAGGCTTCCTGTTAGAAAAAACATCAGGATGCCGTGCCATCACTTCCAAGATAAAATGATCAATTATAAAATTAACTGATATACATTTCCTTGAACCTGGCCTTGAAATAGGTAAGATATGTATTTTCTTTATTACACTCAACAAGTTAAAGTTTTCGCTTACTTACTACTTACTTACATCTAACATGCATGAAAATCATGTAGTTTTCCAGGTAATACAGTCCCTTCTCCCAAACACTGCCACTTTTTTATTATCTTCAACAACAAATAGATCTATAGCACTGTGCTATGTAACAATTGCTCTGTACCTGGTCAGAGTCTGTTACTGCCGCCGCGGCCCCGGTGTCCGTCAGCACCGCACTGCACTAGTGCACAACAAGGGCTGCTGGGAGCTGTAGTTTATTTTAAATCTGATTACAAAGTGCGGTGCTGCTGGACAGTAGTCTGATCACTAGTGCAGTGCGGTGCTGACGGATACCGAGGCCGCGGCGACAGTAACAGACTCTGACCAGGTACAGTCTGACAGTACTACTTTTCTAACCTTTGGCCGCAGGTGGCACTGCCAGGCGGCGCCCCCTCCTTGCCTGGCGCCCCTGGCGAGTGCCACCCTGGCCAATGGGTAGATACACCCCTGCTTTGCAAATCAAACCATTACGAATAGTCCAAACACTGCCGAGATTGGTGCTTAGTGAATTCCCGGATTGGGACTTAGAAAAAAAAACACAAATCGGACAAACTCGAATTCTTAGTAAATATTGGCCCAGGAGTGGACAACTGGGAAGCAGACTTTTTCAGCAGACATGATCTCCATTCAGGAGAGTGGGGTCTTCATCAAGAGGTCTTTGCAGAAGTGACAAGTCATTGGGGACTTCCTCAAATAGACATGATGGCGTCTCGCCTCAACAAGAAGCTTCAGACATATTGTTCCAGGTCGAGGGACCCCCAAGCAATAGCAGTGGACGCACTGGTGACACCGTGGGTGTTTCAGTCGGTCTATGTGTTCCCTCCACTTCCACTCATCCCAAAGGTGATAAGGATCATAGGAAGAACAAGGGTTCAGGCGATTACAGATTGGCCACGGAGGGCCTGGTATCCGGATCTTCAGGAATTGCTCACAGGAGATCCCTGGCCTCTTACTCTAAGAGGACCTGTTACAGCAGGGGCCGTGCGTGTTCCAGGACTAACCGCGGTTGCGTTTGACAGCGTGGCGGTTGAACGCCAAATCCTAGCCAGAAAGGGTATTCCCAGGGAAGTCATCCCCACTCTACTTAAAGCTAGATAGGAGGTAACGGCGAAGCATTATCACCGTAGTTGGAGGAAATATGTGTCTTGGTGTGAATTCAAGAAGGCTCCTACGGAAGAATTTCAGCTGGGTCGTTTTCTCCACTTTTTGCAAGCAGGTGTGGATGCGGGCCTGAAGTTAGGCTCCATTAAAGTGCAGGTTTTGGCCTTATCAATTTTCTTTCAAAAGGAATTGGCCTCACTTCCAGAAGTTCAGACTTTTGTGAAGGGGGTGCTGCACATCCAACCTCCCTTTGTGCCCCCAGTGGCACCATGGGACCTTAACGTGGTGTTACAGTTCCTTACGTCACATTGGTTTGAACCTTTACAAAAGGTTGAGTTGAAATTTCTCACTGGAAAAGCAGTCATGCTATTGGCCTTGGCGTCCGTAAGGCGGGTGTCCGAATTGGCGGCTTTGTCTCACAAAAGCCCCTATCTGATTTTCCACGAGGATAGAGCGGAGTTGAGAACTCGTCAACAATTTTTGCCAAAGGTGGTTTCTTCGTTTCACATGAACCAATCTATTGTGGTACCTGTGGCTACTGAAGCCTTGGCTGATTCAAAGTCTCTCGATGTGGTCAGAGCTTTGAAAATGTATGTAGCCAGAGCGGCTCGTGTTAGGAAAACAGAGGTGCTGTTTGTCCTGTATGCGGCCAACAAGGTTGGCGCTCCTGCTTCTAAGCAGACTATTGCTCGCTGGATCTGTAATACGATTCAGCAGGCTCATTCTACGGCTGGATTGCCGGTACCGAAATCGGTGAAAGCCCATTCCACTAGGAAGGTGGGCTCATCTTGGGCGGCTGCCCGAGGCGTCTCGGCATTACAGCTTTGCTGAGCAGCTACTTGGTCGGGTTCAAACACTTTTGCAAAATTCTACAAGTTTGATACCCTGGCTGATGAGGACCTCACGTTTGCTCAATCGGTGCTGCAGAGTCATCTGCACTCTCCCGCCCAGTCTGGAGCTTTGGTATAGACCCCAGCATCCTCTAGGACGAAGGAGAAAATAGGATTTTCATACCTACCGGTAAATCCTTTTCTAAGAGTCCGTAGAGGATGCTGGGCGCCCGTCCCAGTGCGGACTCTATCTGCAGTAATTGTAAATAGTTATTGCTTATGTTACACAAAGGTTGTGTTTTGGTGAAGGTCAGCCTGTTGCTGATCTCTTTGGTTCACGCTGTTAACTGGCTTTAGTTGTATGCCATGTTGTACGGTGTGTTGTGGTATGAGCTGGTATGTATCTCACCCTTAGTTTAACAAAATACTTTTCCTCTAAATGTCCGTCTCCTCTGGGCACAGTTCCTATAACTGAGGTCTGGAGGAGGGGCATAGAGGGAGGAGCCAGTTCACGCCCATTAAAGTCTTAAAGTGCCCATGGCTCCTGCGGAACCGTCTATACCCCATGGTACTGAAGTGGACCCCAGCATCCTCTACGGACTAGGAGAAAAGGATTTACCGGTAGGTATTAAAATCCTATTTTATCTAGCACCTTCTAGAAGATGATACCTGGAATCTGATTGGTTGCTATGGGCAACATGCCATCTCAAATAGAACTCCCGTCTTAGTACTCTGGGGGAAACTGTGTCTGACATTTTCCTGTGTGTGTGTGTGTGTGTGTGTGTGTGTGTGTGTGTGTGTGTGTGTGTGTGTGTGTAAGTGTGTATATCCCACATTACCATGTCTAAATGGCATAAAGTGCCCATGTCTCCTGCGGATCCCGTCTATACCCCATGGTCCTTTTGGAGTCCCCAGCATCCTCTACGGACTAAGAGAAAAGGATTTACCGGTAGGTATTAAAATCCTATTTTCACATTGCGGCATTTCAGATGGTGACCTTGTGAACCTGCCGTCTGTTTAACCACTTAACTGATGATTTATTTTGCCGAAAACCGCTCCGAAATTGTTGTGTTTTTTTTATTAGTGAATTAGGTGAAGAACATCAATTTAACTTTATCCCAAATGATTTTAGTAAAAAAATAAAAATAAATATATTTTCAATATTTTTTTTCAAACATCGATCGGGAACATAGCGAACATCGCGACTATCGTGGCTTTCATTTTGAAAGCCAGGACAGCCTGCAGGTATACAGGGGGGTGTCTGGGGGTGGCTTGGGAGGGTTCATTTACTCTCCCCAGCGGCTGCCATTGTCTGCAGTCGCTGGAGGGGGGGATCCTGCCATGCTGACTGATCAGCAGTGATCTGCAGCACGGCAGACACGGGGAGAGTGCGGGGAGGCAGAGGGACCTTCCGGTCCCTCTGACAGCAGCAGCGGAGGGAAGTTTCTCTTCCCTGCCGCTGCTAACACTCTCTATCTGACTGGTCGCATCCTGTGCGACCAGGTCAGATAGAGCACTTGCAGGCATGGTCGCATCTGATGCGACCGTGCCAGGCAAGTGGTTAAGGATGTTGACCTGGTGACTGTTTGAACCATGTTGACATTGTGGTGAAAACATTATGAACGTCAATGTGGTTGCTCTTGACCATTTGACCGGATACGATTCTTTGCTATATGGATGAATGGCTGTAGACATTATTAGATGGGATGCAGTTAAATTGCTGGCAGTTGGGATCCCAACGGTCAGGATACCGACGCCGGAATCCCGACTGCTGACAATGCCGCCAGCTGGAATCCTGGCTCACAAGGGCTATTCCCACTCATGGGTTTCTACACCACCCATAGAGTGGGAATAGAACCTGTGGTGAGCGCAGCGAGCCCATAAGGGGACGTTCTGCGCTCACCCTGCTGCCGGCAAACTGACGGCCGGGATGCCGTTGTCTGTATACTGATGCCCAGCATCCCGACCATCGGTATTTCATACTTATCCCTATTCGATAAGTGATTAGAAGTACTTATTGCATGCAGAAGGGTAATGGGCCCTACACACTTTGCGATCCGCCGAGCTGCGCGACGGCGGATACGGGCGATCCGGCGGCAGGGGAGAGTGAAGTTTCTTCACTCCCCCGGTCACCCGGCTCCATAGCAGTGCAGGCAAATATGGACGAGATCGTCCATATTGGCCTGCATGCACAAGCGACGGGGCACCAGCGATGAACGAGTGCGGGGCCGCGCATCGTTCATCGCTGGTGCCTCCACACTGAAAGATATGGACGAGATCTCGTTCATTAATGAATGAAATCGTTCATATCTTTCAGTATTCTCGCCCAGTGTGTAGGGCCCATAAGTCACAGGACCTTGAGAATGAACAGGAAAAGCATCAGTGTAAATAAAGACCATCCTAACCACTTCTAATAGTTGTACATGATGATTTTGTAAATATTTACAATAAAAAAAGAATTCTGCTCTACACATTTTTATATCGGTTGGTGACTCTGTGCTGGTCTCTAGAGATATTCTGTTAGTAACCAGCATTTTACCCCAGTGCTCAGTCTCATCGTCTACATGCAGCATATTAAACAATGGTCAGAGAGGATGACTAGGCTCAGGCTGGGAGGGGGCTGGGCATGTGGGAAGGTGTAGAGATGGTGACTCTGAGCAGAAAACGCCTCTGCAGACGACAGCCTGACTCATCCACGTCTTGCTGTTAGGCTGAGGATGTGCCTTTTGTGACTTGATCACAGTCGTCAGTGACCCCCCTGCATATTTACAACTTCTTCACAATCTGTTACTTGCCTTTCGTTTTTTTTGTTCCTTAGTAATATTAACCTAACAGCGACCTACAGCATTTCCCATGTCTTCTCTACCTGTGAGGGATTTGCATTGCAGCCCTCATGAACCTCTGGGGGTAACAAGACATTGGACACAGAAAAGAGTATTCACTTGTCTTTGTTGAATTATTTTGAAAATGAATACACTGATAAAATGTGTACAGCACAATGAGTAAAGATGTGTATACTGTACATCATCATCTCCTCTCTATAACACTGACTCTACTACAATAAGCCAGGGTTCCCGGAAACAGTGTAACTTCACATTCCATAGAAAAGGGAAACGGTAACACTCAGGAAAAGACATAAAAGGTCATACAGAAAATACTACGTGATCTGTAGATCTATAGGGGTTTACGCGTTCAGGTGAACTGAATGTGTTGCATTTTACATACCCTACTGCAACTGTTACTAAATATATCATGCTTCCTCTCTTCCTTCTGGTCTTTTCAACCATGTGTTATATCATCATGTACAGTTTCTTTGTTTATATTGCTGCTCTGGGTTTCTACACGGCTCTGCTCTTTGAATTGTACACAGCTGTATCCAGACAGCAGACTTATATCTGAATCACTCTGTTTAACCACTTAACTGATGATTGTTTTCCCCAAAAACAGCTCAGAAATTGTATTTTTTTTTTAATGAGTGAATTAGGTGAAGAACATTTTGTCACCATTGGAACATCGATAACATTGTAACCATTGTGACGTTAATTCTTGATACCAGGTCAGCCACCAGGTACACAAGGGGGAGCTTGGGAGGGGGGGTGTTTTTTTCTCCCCGCAGTGGCTTCTCTTGTCTACAGCCACCAGGGAGTGGGAGGATCCTGCTGTGTTGACCAATCAGCAGTGATTGGCAGCACGGTAAACACTGGGGGCAGGTGCAGTAAGACAGAGGGGCCTTCCGGTCCCTCTGAGAGAAGCAGCAGCGGGACGTTTCCCTTACCTGCAGCTGTGTACACTCTATCTGACTTGTCGCATCCTGTGCGACCATGTCAGATAAAGCACTTTCTCGTGTGGTCGCATCTGCTGCGACCATGCCAGGCAAGTGGTTAATGATATGAAACAAGGATGAAAAGCACAGAAGTAGGCTACAATGAAAAGGCATTGTATACAGTAAAAGATAAAGGAGCCAAGACGAATATGGCCAACTATGAATTATCATTTAAGTGCAGTCAGACAGAACAAAGTACACTGTTAGATTCGGCTGTAGGGCCAGTACGCCTGGGCAGAATTGTATTTTGTCCTGGATGTGGGCACCTTTCCATAATCCATGTCACCTACCCTACAAAACATTGGAGCAAGTCCGTGAGTATTGGAGACTGTCAGAAGATCCAAGCACTGTCCCTGCACAAATATGTATACATTGGTCTCCTTATACACTGGATACTGTCTGTCATACTGTACTAATTATTTACACTACAGATGTATACATATCAGTGGTTCCCAAACTCTGTCCCTCAAGGCACCATAACAGGCCATATTTTAAGGATATCCATGCTTAAGCACAAGTACATTTGATAATATCATATGGGTACTAGCAATTTAGAGAAGCAAGTCGAGTGGGGGATACGCCCCACAAGAGGGTCAGGCCAGGTAGGTTAACATAGGTGGACTCTTTATTGAGCAAGGAGGTGGAACCCGAGGGCTAGAGAAGTGGGAAGCCAGGTAGTAAAGTTTGATGACCGAGAGCCTCCTCCCGAAACTGGTCTCTTCAAATATATTGGCCAAGATCTGAGAGGCCTGTGATTCCATAGAAAATGGATCAGGGCTTTTTGGATGTTGCTGAGGAGAGTGGCAGGTACAGCTACAGGAAGGAAAACTGCTCAGATTTATCTATAGTAACTTTGGTTGCCTATGGCCTGGTACCACTAGTGGTGGAAGACTACTAGGTGTATACATACGGTAGATGCTAGAATCAAGTGGGCTAAGGGACCTTTTCCGTAAGGGGGAGGAGTTACAACGCAAGGGGGAGGAGCTAGGCCAGCGGGATAGTTCCTCTACTATCCACGCCACCAACTATTACCTTTAGTAATTAGGTGGTGAGCGAAGCGAGCCACCGTGCCCGAAGCGTGGCGAGCGTACTTTTCGGGTACCCTGTTCGCCCGTAGCTCCTCCCCCTGGTGACGTAGCTCCTCCCCTCAATACGTCACAAGGTCCCTTCAGCCCCTCCGATATAGAACCAACCGTATACATACCTCCCGACTATCCTGATTTCAGCGGGACAGTCCTGCTAAATAGACACTGTCCCGCTGTCCCTCCCGCAGATCGCAGTGTCCCGCGGGCGTGGGCACAGTTGGGAGAGGTAGTGATCACTGCTGCTCTGCTTTGCAAAGCAGCCGGTGATCACACTGAATAGATGGCGTGCGCATGTGCACGCCATCTATCAGCACAAGGAGGAGAGCCGGGGGCTGTCCAGCAGCTCATGGAGCGCTGGACACGCCCCCCAAAATGACAAAAACGGAGGTCGCGGCAATAGGCCATGCCCCCTTATCGCGAGACCCACCCCTCTACCGAAGCCCCACCCCTTTTTGGGCTCCGGTGCGGTATGTCCCATTTCCAAAGGGACAGAAGTTGGGAGGTATGTGTATATAGGTATAGTTATATAGATACCTACCTAGTAAGGCGGGTTGTTTAAATGGCAGGGTAATAACATTTTAACCATTTAACTTGCTAATATTTAAAAACAAAAATAAAAAAATAATGTCCCTACTTTTTATTTATTATAAAATTATGTAAAGAAGAGCTATTTAAACTGATTTAAACCAATTCAGTATAATTTTATTGACATATGTATGCATAGTAAGGGTTAAATAGCTCTTATTTATTGACATGATTTGACTAATTAAAAATAAAAAATTTGGGGGACTTTAAAAAATATATACGTAAAAAACAAAAAAAACACACTTCAGTGACAGTTTTGGTGTTCACCAGGTATCTTTCAATTTGTGTAGAACTCCCAGTGTCCTTATGTACTCCCTCTTAGTTTGACCAGAAGATTTATGTGATGGCATATATCTTCTTGAAATGATTTCTTTTTTTTTTTTCTCATACGTCCTAGAGGATGCTGGGGACTCCAAAAGGACCATGGGGTATAGACGGATCCGCAGGAGCTTGGGCACACTATAAAGACTTAAACTGGGTGTGAACTGGCTCCTCCCTCTATGCCCCTCCTCCAGACCTCAGTTAGACTTTGTGCCCAGGAGTGATGGGTCACACACTAGGGGAGCTCTACTGAGTTTCTCTAAAAGACTTTATGTTAGGTTTTTTATTTTCAGGGAGACCTGCTGGCTACAGGCTCCCTGCATCGTGGGACTGAGGGGAGAGAAGCAGGACCTACTTCTTCTTAGTTCAAGGGCTCTGCTTCTCGGCTACTGGACATCATTAGCTCCAGAGGGTTCGATCACTTGGTGCGCCTAGCTGCTTGTTCCCGGAGCCACGCCGTCACCCCCCTCACAGAAGCCAGAAGAAAGAAGCCGGGTGAGTATTAGAAGAACAGAAGACTTCAGTGACGGCAGAAGACTTCAGTAACGGAGGTACAGCGGTCGCGCTGCGCTCCATGCTCCCACACACCAACGGCACTCACAGGGTGCAGGGCGCTGGGGGGGAGCGCCCTGGGCAGCAGGTTGCTAATTTCTTTTTGTGGCTGGCAGAAAAGCATTTGGTTGCCTGAGCACCGTGTCCCATACCCCCGCCAGCATATACTGCGCGCTGCGCGCCATTACTCCCCCGCCGCCGGCTTCCACGGGTGCAGGGCGCTGGGGAGGGAGCGCCCTGGGCAGACATTTAACAGTTCTCTGTGTGACACTCTGGCGGTGCCGGGGCTCCATGTCCCGGACACCCGCCAGTATGTGTAGCGCACTAGGCGCCATTTCTTACCCGCCGCCGGCTCTCACGGGTGCAGGGCGCAGGGGGGGGGAGCGCCCTGGGCAGCATATTATAACTTGCAGAGTTAAGCTGGCGGTGCCGGGGCTCCGTGTCTCGGACCCCGCCAGCGTATTGTAGCGCACTGTGTGCCATCTCTCCACCGCGACCGGCTCCATGGGTGCAGGGCGCTGGGGGGGAGCGTCCTGGGCAGCATGTCTTGAATCTTCCCGGGCGGGGGAACATACCCGGACTCCGGGTGTCTTCACCCCGCCAGGGCATCGCAACGTGCGCGCTGCGCTCCATCGCTCCCACACACCAACGGTTTCCGTGGGTGCGGGGTGCGGGGGGAAGCGCCCTGGGCTGCGTTTTGGATATATAGGGGTATATACAGGGGATTAATCCCTGTATATAGGTCCCCAGCTCAATTTAAGATATATGTTTGGGCGGGCTTAAGCGCGCCGGGAGGGGGCGGAGCTTAGCTCTTACACAGGAGTCGGCGCCATTTTTCCTCAGGTCCCCGCCAAGATTTACTGTATGGTAAGAAGGAGGGGGGACACAGTGTTTTTAATGCTATATGGGTGTAATATAGCATTATGTTAAATAATGTACGCATAATCCTTGTTGTGTTACATAAATTCACTGTTTCCCTGTTTATTTACCCACTATTGGTTAGCCGACATGTGTCGACAGGTGTGAGAGCTTTGTCAAAAGCTCCTGTGGGGATAACTGTCGGTTTCGCCGACGCTTGGCGGTACTTGATTCAAACAACTAAGTATTAGCAGGTTGCTTTTGTGTGCTTAAAAACAAGTAAACACGCTAGGGGAGACACGGTGGTCTGTCGATGCCCTGTCGGCATCAACTGTATTTCCTGGGTAAAAGAATTAACAGGCTGTTATTGCCTTGTACCTGTATTTGTTTATATATTTATATATATATATATATGTGGGGGGAGTGTTATTACAATTGTATATGTATGCTTCCCTCAGACCCCTTGGGGTTCCAAGATTATTATTATTTTTGCCCGCTTACTATTCCGTGCTGTCGACATTTACTCAGTTTCTGTCGGCCGTAACGTTCCTGGTAGATCCACATCGGGGGCATGTCAGTACATGGTCATACACATTCACAACACATTACTGTCACTAGGGACCTGACGGGTCTGGACAATCCACTTGCGTATATGTTATATCTATATGTGTGTATATGTAGATATAGGTTTATATATGCATGGTTACGATATATGTGTTTTATTGTGTATTATATTATGTATATCCATGAATGCAGGAATAATGGTATTCTTATCATGTGCTGGTCGCTCTGTTGATTAAGCTCTAGATTGGCCGGGACGAGTTGGTTTCGATCCTCTCAGGGAGTACGAATATTATTCTCTTCACAACGCGGAGAGAAAATGATGACAGTCAACTCCTGGTCGACGCAGAGCCCGGTCGCAAAGGATCATACACCGGCAGCTAAGTGAAATTTTATTTCTATACTTTGACCTTATTTGCACTGTATGCACTTGAGGGAGTGTTGTAGTCGGGTAGGCATCCGATAGAATTATCCTACCCAGAGTGGGTAGGCTTGCCTATGTTTATTTTTCCTTATAACATTACAGCAGGCGGCCACGTGACAGCAGGAGGTGTGACCGGTAAAATGCTGAGGATGTCTCCGGGAGATGCTGGAGGGAGGTATACAGCTGTTTGGTGTGGCCTCTGTTCAGTCAATCTCGGCGGTTTCCGCTGGTAAGTCTGAATTCGTGAGTTAGCCTCTTTCACAACGGTTGGTGACGCATTCTTTTGTGGGATGCAGTCGTTTTAACCGGTTCAATACCTTTTTTTTTTCCTTTTCTGTGTAGACAGTGGAAGGTGAAAAGGTAAGTGTTCTGCAACCTTGTTAGGTTCGCAGAAGTGGACGTAGTTTTCTGTTTCCACTACATAAACCACTTGTCGCTGAGTCTATCTGGCTGGTCCCCACTCCGGTGACCACTTATCTACTAATTTTCAGTTAGTCCAGGAATAGACTAGGACCTGTGAGTTATTTATAGAAGCCAAAGGGGAACATTCTGAGTTACGGTTGTTTCCCCTTACTGTTTTTTCTAATAGATCTTGCCTTTCCCCTATGGAAGGGGAGGTAGTACGCGACGCCATACAGAGGTGCGTCACGTTCAGGACATTGTCTGGTTGTCCCTGTATGAAGGTGCATATCGTTGTTTATCTCTGACTGTTCTTCGGCGCAGGGATTGGCTGTTGTTCCCAACGACGCAGATGTCAGAAGTGAGTTTCACAGTAGATACTGACCGGTTAAGGTTCAGTGTTTTTCCTGTGGAAAGAGGTCTGAGGATCCAGAGTTGGATCGGCTTTGAGGTGACACCTCATCAATAGGTCCCGTTAATAAGACAGATGGGTGCGGCCTAAGAGGCCTTTTTCGGTGAGCAGGTCTAATACCAGAGTGGTTTTCATGGGACCAGTTGGAAATGGGGTCCGGGTCTCACCTGCGCATGCACCGGAATATAATCAAAACGGCCAGGACATCGCTCCTGTGGTGTCTGCTCGGTTCTTTCCTTCTAGAGGAATGAAGGTTAGGGATCCAGGTTTAGGTCCTGGTGTCCGTGCATACAGATCTCCGAAGCTGGGGAGCAGTCCTTTGCAAGGGACGTATTTCCAGTGGATGAGGTCAAGTTGGGAAACTTGTCTGCTGTAAGCTTTCTTGAATTAAGAGCTATTTTAGACGAACGTATTCTTCGTGTTCTGCCCGTGTTAATTCTGCCAGACGACTTGTCAGCAATGGCGTAAGTAAGCCACTAGGGCGGAACAAGGAGCAAAGCGGCAATGCCAGAAGATGCACAGTTTGCAGTTGAGTGGGAAGTCTGGTAAACGCTATATTAGCAGTCTTCGTTCCGTAGGTAAAAGACGGAGAAATAGATTTCCTCTGCGGACACGATATCCAGCCGGGAAAAATCATCGAGAAGCTTTCCCAGATGTGACAAGTCTTTGAGGAGTGTCGCAATTGGACATGTTGGCGTCTCACCTCAACGAGAGGCCTCGAGGAGATTGTTCCAGGTCAAGGGACACTCAAGATATAGCAGTGGACATCCTCGTGACACCGTGGGTGTTTTTAGTCGGTCTAGGTGCCCTCTCCGCTTTCACTTTTCTGACAGTGGTAAGCGTAAGATGATCGAAGGTTCCGATGATCCTCTTAAATCTGGTCTAGCCAGCGAGGGTTGGCTATCCAGTTTTTCATGGTTTACTCATAGAAAATTACTGCCCTCTTCCTTTACGTGAGGTACTGTTACAACAAGATCAGGGCGTGTATCAGGACTTACCGCGGCTGCGTCTGACGGCGGGGCGGTTGAATGTCATATCCTAAGCCGAACGGGAGTTCCCAGTGAAGTCGTTTCTTCAATTCTTCAGGCTAGGAAAGAACTAACGGCACTGCGTTACCACCGTTGTTGGAGTAATTGTGTGTCTCGGTGTGTATCCAGGAAGGCTCCTATGGAGGACTTTCAGCTAGGTCGTGCTTATCCATACTTTACAAGCCGATGTGGAGGCAAGCCTAATAAGTTTCTTTACGAAATTTCTCTCTTGGAAAGTGGTCAGGCTATTGACTTTGACGTCCGCAAGGCGGGTGTCGGAAGTGGTGGTTTTGTCTCACAAGAGCCTTGTTTGATCTTTCAGGTGGATAGAGAGGAATTGAGTACTCGGTTGGTAGTTCTACCAAGAGTGGTTTCTGGGTTTCGCAGAAATCGGCCTATTTTGATGCCGGGGGTTACTTAGGCATTAGCTGGTTCAAATTCCCTTGATCTAGCCAGGGATTTGAGTATGTAGGTCATCAATTTGGCTCAGTTTGGAGAAACAGAGGCCCTGTTTGTATGGTATGTTCACAGCTTGGTTTGGGAGACTGCGTTATGCATTCTGTTACATGCTGAATCTGTGATGCGGTTTGGCATGTTCGTTCTACGGCTGTTTGCCGTCACCGAAGTCGGTGGAGGTTCCTTCTTTTGGGAAGATGGGCGGTTCAACCTTGCCGAGCGGATTCTTGGTCAGGATCAAACGCTTTTGCTATGCTCTACAAGTTTGATACCCTGATTTTTGGGGACCTTATGTTTGCTCATTCGGTGCTGCAGAGTCGTCCGCACTCTCCCGCCCGTTTTGGAGCTTTGGTATAAACCCCATGGTCCTTTTGGAGTCCCCAGCATCCTCTAGGACGTATGAGAAAATAGGATTTTAGTACCTACCGGTAAATCCTTTTCTCTTAGTCCGTAGAGGATGCTGGGCGCCCGTCCCAGTGCGTACGGTGTCTGCAGTTATTGCTTTTGGTTACACCCTGGTGGTGTGTCTTCTCTGTCTGGCGGTTGCTACCGTTGTTCATGACATGGCTTGCGGGGTCTTAATGTTGCTTCTGTGGACACACGGGTTGTGTTACATATTTTCTCAGCATGTGGCTGTGTTTTGTTCATGCCATTGGCTGGTATTCTACTGAATGCCACGTTCTACGGTGTGTTTGAGGTGTGAGCTGGTATGACACTCACCGTGTTTATAACAATAAATTCTTTCCTCGAAATTGTCCATCTCTCCTGGGCACAGTTTTCTAACTGAGGTCTGGAGGAGGGGCATAGAGGGAGGAGCCAGTTCACACCCAGTTTAAGTCTTTATAGTGTGCCCAAGCTCCTGCGGTTCCGTCTATACCCCATGGTCCTTTTGGAGTCCCCAGCATCCTCTACGGACTAAAAGAAAAGGATTTACCGGTAGATACTAAAATCCTATTTTTTAAATCAAGTAGTTTTTATTTTGAAAGCGAAACATACATTTCAGCATTAAGTAATACAACAGGAATATAATCAATGATCATGTGACTGAAAGGTCAGTGTGAATACAGATACATAAAGTTTCTCCAAAGAAGTAATTAAAGAGGAGAAAAGTGTAAAATGTTAACGTCTTATCTAGAGACTTGGGAAATAAGTAAGAAGACGGGTTTTGTAAAACAGAAAGGTGTAAAATCAGAAAAAGGAGTGAGCTCGCAGAGTTCCGAGCTGTATTGAAGACAGTAAATATTTGGCGGGGCAGATGAGTAAAGTAGAAAGGAAGGGTAGGATAGAAAAAAGAAATCAAGAGATGTAAAAGATAGAAGAGAAAGAAAAAGAAAAGTTCCGTTGTGAGTCGGAGGCCTGAGAAATAGAAAGAAAATAAGGGGAGGGGTGGGAAAAAGAGGAGAGAAGGAAGAAAAGAAAAAAAAAGGGGGGGGGGGGGAGGAGAGGGTTAGGGGGAAAGGTAGTAGCTATAGAATGGGACCCGGAATTAGTTTAATCCTGGGAGGGGTTGGTCGTGATACCTATACCAGGGAAGCCAGATAGAGTGGAATTTTTGAACTGTGTTGTGTTGAAGGCTAGTAATGTATTCCATGTTTGCGACAAACCAGATTCTGTTCATTAGCGCCTGACGGTTGGGAGCATCAGAGCTCTTCCAATTACATGCTATTTGATATTTGGCTGCACAAGAGATAAAGAGGATCAGTTTTTTCGAGTCTTTAGAGACGTGGTCGGGTGGAGTGCAGAGAAGAAAGTTAGCAGGCGAAAGAGGCACCGGAAAGTCAATTAGTTGAGAAAAGAGTGTGCGGATCATCGCCCAGTATTGACCTATGACCGGACAGGTCCACCAGACATGATAAAACGTGCCTACTTGACCACAGTTCCTCCAGCAAAGGTTGGAGGTATCAGGATAGATCCTGTGCAGCCGATCTGGTACCAAATACCATCTCGTGTATATTTTGTATGAGTTTTTGCGTATAGCTACGCTGATGGAGCATTGTGAGATTGCGGTGCGAATTGTATTCCAACCCTCCTCCTCCCCGAGGTGTTGCCCAAGATCTGCTTCCCACGCCAACTCGTGCGGTTCAAGGTGGGGCGATTCAGGGTTGAGGATGGATTTATAGAGAAAAGAGATAGTGCCCCTATCTGTAGGATTGTAAATATAGGATTTTCACAAAAATATACTGTATTACGTATTTTTCTCTGTGATTTAGTCACCATATCTCCATATCTCTCCTTTATCTCTGCTGGTGCTGACTATACTGCGTAGGGGTTTGGGCTAGAGGTATTGTGCTGCTGACAAATTGTACTGTGTTACCTGATACTGCAAGTTATATCATGTCTGCTTCTGAGGGTAATGGTTCTGGGGCTGAACACACTGCCGGTGTTGCTGAAGCCACAGATACCTATGAGGAGAATATAGCAGCTTTGGGCTCTGGTTCTGTGGGCTCCTTGCCCCCCAGTGGGACGGTGGCAACGGGGGCAAATAATGACCCGCCGTGGGCCGCTTCTGCATACGCTAGTTCATAAACTAACACCCCCTATGGGACTCCCAATGCCGGTGCAACCGCTTGTGGTCCCTGCAGCTTACCCACCATGGGCGGACGATTTATCTGCTCAAATAAAGAAGTTGAACCAGTCCCTGACTACAAAAAAGTCTGACCGTCGCTCGCCTACGTCCAAGGGGTCCTCTAAGTGAGGGCTTGTCTCCTCACAATCCACTGCTGTCACTGACACCTCGTCGGATGAAGACGGCACTTACACTGACCCCACAGGTTCTGACTCAGATACGGCTGATGGGGAGGGTGGTTCACATGTGGATGTTCCTGATCTTTTGGAGGCTATTAAATTAATTTTACAGATTACGGATGCTCCCGAGCCATCCGTTCCTCCTAAGAAACCAGATAGGTTCAAGCGTCAGAAGGTGATTAAACAAGTTTTACCTCACTCTGACCACCTAATTGATATGCGTCAGGAACCCTGGGAAAACCCGGGTACGAAGTTTGTGCTGTCTAAGAATTGGGAAACGCCTCCTCCAGTGGACTCACATGTGGCTAGGATGGTGGTTTCCTCAGCTCTACCGGTCACGTCTCTAAAAGAGCCTACGGATAAACGCGTGGAGGGTTGTCTGAAAGCGATTTACATCCTTCGCGGGTGCTGCACAAAGGCCCACTATTGCAGCTACTTGGGCTGCAGTGGCCATTGAAGCATGGGCCTTGGAGTTAGATGCTGAAATCTCCTCTGACCATGCTAGACAATGCTTGTCTTATATTGTCACAGCTTCTCGTTATATTAAAGAGGCGGCTTCTGATGCCGGTATCCTGGCAGCCAAGGCCTCTACTACGTCAGTCCTGGCTCATCGGATATTGTGGCTGAGATCCTGGTCTGTGGATCTGGACTCTAGAAAAACCCTGAAGGTACTCCCTTTTAAGGGAGATATTCTGTTTGGGGAGGATTTAAATAAGATTGTGGCTGACTTGGCTATTGCCAAAACTGCCTGTCTGCCAAGTACTGCTCCTTCTGTGTCGAAGGCTAAAGGTACTTCCTTTCGCCCCTTTCGTCCTTCAGGTAAAGCAAAAGGTCAGGCGTACCACAAGCAGGCCCGCACTTCCAAACCTGGTAAGCCTAAGCCCAAAAGAGCCTGGGCTGCCCGTCAGCCAGCTTCCAAGACAGATAAGCCTGCCGCATGACGGGGCGGGCCTCCCTCTGGGGGATCCCAGGGTGGGGGGCCGGCTTCTAGGGTATACCCAGGAATGGTTGAAGACCACTTCAGATGCCTGGGTACGGGAAGTCGTCACTCGAGGTTACGCCATAGCCTTCAAAAACCGACCCCCTCATCGATTTTGCCAGACAGATGTCCCGTTGGACAAGACAAAGGCAAACACTCTACATTCGGTGGTACAGACCCTCCTGGATACAGGAGTCGTAGTACAGGTGCCTCTTGCGCAGAGGGGCCGGGGGTACTATTCTCCGCTGTCCTCCCGGCCCATTCTCAACCTCAAGGTATTGAACAGGTTTGTGAAGGTTTCCAAGTTCCGGATGGAAACCCTTCGCTCTATAGTTCTGGCCTTGAAACCTGGGGACTTCATGGTCTCCCTGGATATACAGGATGCTTACCTGCATATTCCTATAGCAGTGTCTCATCAGCAATACCTGAGATTTGCGATTGGCAACTGCCATTACCAGTTTCGTGCGTTACCTTTTGGTTTAACAACAGCTCTGCGAGTCTTTACAAAAGTTATGGCAGTGATGATGGTGGTACTACGCCGTCAAGGGGTCAGGATACTGCCGTATTTGGACGACTTGTTAATCCTGGCAAATTCCCCAGAACTTCTCCTGCGTCATCTAGATGTGACAGTCCGGTTTCTGCAAGCCCGCGGGTTGCTCATCAATTGGAATTGATTGGAATTGGAAGAAGACATCCCTGATCCCTGCTCAGAGCATGGTGCATCTGGGAGCACTATTAGACGCTCACAACCAGCTGTTGTTCCTGTCTCAGGAGAAAGTCCTGAAACTTCAGGACGGGATTCGTTGCTTCCTATCTCATCCGCAAGTGTCGATACATTCGGCGATGCAGGTGCTGGGCCTCATGGTGTCAGCATTCAACATGGTGGAGTACGCTCAATTTCACTCTCGCCCTCTCCAGAGGCTGATTCTAGCCAAATGGGACGGCCTGCCTCACCGGATCAGGTCTCAAATGATCTCATTGACTCCGGAGGTCCGTCTGTCGCTGCTCTGGTGGCTCCGGGACCAACAACTGTGCAGGGGCCGTCCGTTCTGGATATCCGACTGGGTCCTGTTGACGACAGATGCCAGTCTAAGAGGTTGGGGCGCGGTGCTGGAGCAACACTCCCTTCAGGGGCGGTGGACCAAGGAGGAGTCCCTCCTCTCGATCAATATTCTGGAGTTGCGGGCGGTCTTCAATGCCTTGAACCTAGCCCAGCATTTAATTCAGAACCGTCCTGTTCAAGTACAGTCGGGCAATGCCACCACAGTGGCTTACATAAATCATCAAGGCGGCACTCAAAGCCGCCTAGCAATGAAGGAAGTCTCACGGATTCTACAGTGGGCAGAACGCCATCTACCGACCATATCGGCAATATTCATTCCGGGAGTCCTGAATTGGGGAGCGGACTTTCTCAGTCGTCAGGACGTGCGTGCCGGCGAGTGGGGCCTCCATCCAGAAGTGTTTCAACTCCTAGTGGAAAGGTGGGGCCTTCCAGACGTAGATCTGATGGCGTCTCGACACAATCACAAGGTTCCGGTCTTCGGAGCAAGGACAAGGGATCCTCAAGCAGCATTCGTGGATGCGCTGGCGGTACCGTGGAGGTTTCGGTTGCCGTATGTGTTCCCCCCGGTGTCACTCCTGCCCAGGGTAATTCGGAACTTCAAGCAAGAAAAAGGAATTCTGCTTCTCATAGCTCCAGCGTGGCCCAGACGTAACTGGTTCTCAGACCTGCAAGGCCGATCGTCAGAGCGTCCAATTCTACTTCCACAACGCCCAGACCTCCTCGTTCAGGGCCCCTGTGTCTACCAGGACCTAGCCCGGCTGTCTTTTACGGCGTGGCTCTTGAAGCTTCCGTCTTAAGGGCTAAAGGGTTTTCTGAGGCGGTCATTCAAACTATGTTGCGGGCCCGGAAACCGGATTCGGCTCGGATTTACTATAGGGTCTGGCATTCTTACTTTGTTTGGTGCGCATCTAACGATTATGACGCTTCCAAATTTAGTATAGCCAAGTTGTTGGCTTTTCTTCAGCAGGGCCTGGACTTAGGCCTGCGTCTGGCCTCCCTCAAGGTTCAAACATCTGCCTTGTCGGTGTGGTTTCAGAGAAAAATTGCGACCTTACCTGATGTGCATACCTTTACTCAGGGCGTGTTGCGTATCCAACCTCCCTATGTCCCGCCTGTGGCTCCTTGGGACTTGTCGGTGGTTTTGGAGGCATTACAAGAGTCTCCGTTTGAACCTCTTGGTTCAGCTGACCTTAAGTGGCTTTCCCTTAAGGTGGTGTTTCTGCTGGCTATTGCTTCAGCTAGAAGAGTGTCGGATTTGGGTGCCTTGTCCTGTAGTTCCCCATATCTGATATTTCACCGTGACCGGGCGGTTCTTAGGACTCGTCCCGGCTATCTACCTAAAGTGGTTTCTTCGTTCTACCTTAATCAGGAGATTGTAGTTCCGGCACTTGTTTCTCCTGATCTGTCTCCCAAAGAGCGGTCTTTGGATGTGGTACGGGCTCTCCGTATCTATTTGAAGAGAACTGCTCCTATTAGGAAATCTGATTCTCTTTTTGTTGTGTTTGGGTTTCTTAAACGGGGCTGGCCTGCTCACAAGCAAACTCTGGCCAGATGGATTAGAATGGTGATTGCACATGCTTATGTGAAGGCTGGTCTCTCTGCTTCTGATCACATTACGGCCCATTCTACTCGGTCTGTTGGACCTTCTTGGGCGGCCCAACGTGGTGCGACCCTTGAACAATTGTGCAAGTCGGCTACGTGGTCCTCTGTGAACACGTTCATAAGGTTCTATGCCTTCGATACTGCCGCTTCCCAGAATGCTTCCTTTGGACGCCGGGTTCTTGTGCCCGCTACAGTGCGTCCCATCCCATACGGAACTGCTTTAGGACATCCCCATTGTCCATTCCTTGTGGAGCCCAGTGTACCCCCCAGCAGAAAACGAGTTTTATGGTAAGAACTTACCTTTGTTAAAACTCTTTCTGCGAGGTACACTGGGCTCCACAAGGCGCCCACCCTGACGCACTTAGCTTCTTTGGGTTGGTATGGCATTAGCCGCTGACACGTCTCCTGTCGTGAGAATGCGGTGATGTGGCTACTAACCGTTGTCGTCTCTTTTCCTGCTACTGCATTGGACTGGTTAACTAAAAACAGATCCTGTGCAGGGAGGCGGGGTGATATAGGAGGCGGCGCTATGCATTCTGGGAACAGTCAAAGCTTTGAGCCTGTTGGTGCCTCGGATCAAGATCCTACTCTACACCCCCATTGTCCATTCCTTGTGGAGCCCAGTGTACCTCGCAGAAAGAGTTTTAACAAAGGTAAGTTCTTACCATAAAACTCGTTATTTACATACACCAAAGGCATGTGTGCTCCCAGATAAGGGGTGTGGTATCACACGGGGCGTGGCCTCACAGAATACGCCATCAGGTAATGATTGGTTGTAGGAGTGCATTCTGGTTTATTGCCAATGGGGGTCATTCCGAGTTGATCGCTCGCTAGCTGCTTTTAGCAGCAGTGCAAACGCTAAGCCGCCGCCCTCTGGGAGTGTATCTTAGCTTAGCAGAAGTGCGAACGAAAGATTAGCAGAACTTCACAGGAAAAATGTCATGCAGTTTCTGAGTAGCTCCAGACCTACTCCTATCTTGCGATGACTGCAGTATATTTAGTTCCTGGTTTGACGTCACAAATACGCCCTGCGTTCGGCCAGCCACTCCCCCGTTTCTCCAGCCACTCCTGCGTTTTTGACTGGCACGCCTGCGTTTTTTAGCACACTCCCTGAAAACGCCAAATTGCCGCCCAGAAACACCCACTTCCTGTCAATCACACTACGATCACTCGAGCGATGATAAAACGTCGTTCGAGTTTGTGTAAATCTACAAAGTTTTGTGTGAAAGTACTTAGCGCATGCGCGCTGCGTACCATGCGCATGCGCATTTTTGCCTTTTTTTACTTAATCGCTGCACTGGGAAAATCGGCAGCGAGCGAGCGATCAACTCGGAATGACCCCCAATGTTTCACCCTGATGAAAAGGCTGATTGGACCTTGAAATGTTGTTCACCTGTTCCATTAGGTATGGGAGCCTGGAAGGCACCCCAGCACTATAAAATTATTATTAGTGATGAGCGGGTTCGGTTCGTCGGAATCCGAACCCCCCCGAACTTCACCCATTTTACACGGTTCCGAGGCAGATTCGAATCTTCCCGCCTTGCTCGGTTAACCCGAGCGCGCCCGAACGTCATCATCCCGCTGTTGGATTCTCGAGAGATTCGGATTCTATATAAGGAGCCGCGCGTCGCCGCCATTTTTCACTCGTGTATTGGAAATGATAGTGAGAGGACGTGTCTGGAGTCCTCTCAGTTCTATGTTCAGGTGGCTGCAAATATCTGTGCTCACTGCTTTATTGTGGGGACTGGGGACCAGCAGTATTATATAGGAGGAGTACAGTGCAGAGTTTTGCTGACCAGTGACCACCAGTATTATACGTTCTCTGCCTGAAAAACGCTCCATATCTGTGCTCAGTGTGCTGCATATATCTGTGCTCACACTGCTTTATTGTGGGGACTGGGGACCACCAGTATTATATAGTAGGAGTACAGTGCAGAGTTTTGCTGACCAGTGACCACCAGTATTATACGTTCTCTGCCTGAAAAACGCTCCATATCTGTGCTGTGTGCTGCATATATCTGTGCTCACACTGCTTTATTGTGGGGACTGGGGACCACCAGTATTATATAGGAGGCGTACAGTGCAGAGTTTTGCTGACCAGTGACCACCAGTATTATACGTTCTTTGCCTGAAAAACGCTCCATATCTGTGCTGCATTGTAGTATATAGTAGGAGTACACTGCATAATTTTGCTGACCACCAGTATATAATATATAGCAGTACGGTACAGTAGGCCACTGCTCTACCTACCTCTGTGTCGTCAAATATACTATCCATCCATACCTGTGGTGCATTTCAGTTTTGCACAGTTTGCTGACCACCAGTATATAATATATAGCAGTGCGGTACAGTAGGCCACTGCTCTACCTACCTCTGTGTCGTCAAGTATACTATCCATCCATACCTGTGGTGCATTTCAGTTGTGCGCAGTATATATAGTAGTAGGCCATTGCTATTGATACTGGCATATAATTCCACACATTAAAAAATGGAGAACAAAAATGTGGAGGGTAAAATAGGGAAAGATCAAGATCCACTTCCACCTCGTGCTGAAGCTGCTGCCACTAGTCATGGCCGAGATGATGAAATGACATCAACGTCATCTGCCAAGGCCGATGCCCAATGTCATAGTAGAGAGCATGTAAAATCCAAAAAACAAAAGTTCAGTAAAATGACCCAAAAATCAAAATTAAAAGCGCCTGAGGAGAAGCGTAAACTTGCCAATATGCCATTTACGACACGGAGTGGCAAGGAATGGCTGAGGCCCTGGCCTATGTTCATGGCTAGTGGTTCAGCTTCACATTAGAGATGAGCGCCGGAAATTTTTCGGGTTTTGGTTTTGGGTTCGGTTCCGCGGCCGTGTTTTGGGTTCGACCGCGTTTTGGCAAAACCTAACTGAATTTTTTTTGTCGGATTCGGGTGTGTTTTGGATTCGGGTGTTTTTTTCCAAAAAACCTAAAAAACAGCTTAAATCATAGAATTTGGGGGTCATTTTGATCCCAAAGTATTATTAACCTCAAAAACCATCATTTCCACTCATTTTCAGTCTATTCTGAATACCTCACACCTCACAATATTATTTTTAGTCCTAAAATTTGCACCGAGGTCGCTGGATGACTAAGCTCAGCGACCCTAGTGGCCGACACAAACACCTGGCCCATCTAGGAGTGGCACTGCAGTGTCACGCAGGATGTCCCTTCCAAAAAACCCTCCCCAAACAGCACATGACGCAAAGTAAAAAAGAGGCGCAATGAGGTAGCTGTGTGAGTAAGATAAGCGACCCTAGTGGCCGACACAAACACCGGGCCCATCTAGGAGTGGCACTGCAGTGTCACGCAGGATGGCCCTTCCAAAAAACCCTCCCCAAACAGCACATGACGCAAAGAAAAAAAGAGGCGCAATGAGGTAGCTGTGTGAGTAAGATAAGCGACCCTAGTGGCCGACACAAACACCGGGCCCATCTAGGAGTGTCACTGCAGTGTCACGCAGGATGGCCCTTCCAAAAAACCCTCCCCAAACAGCACATGACGCAAAGAAAAAAAGAGGCGCAATGAGGTAGCTGTGTGAGTAAGATAAGCGACCCTAGTGGCCGACACAAACACCGGGCCCATCTAGGAGTGTCACTGCAGTGTCACGCAGGATGTCCCTTCCAAAAAACCCTCCCCAAACAGCACATGACGCAAAGAAAAAGGCGCAATGAGGTAGCTGTGTGAGTAAGATAAGCGACCCTAGTGGCCGACACAAACACCGGGCCCATCTAGGAGTGGCACTGCAGTGTCACGCAGGATGGCCCTTCCAAAAAACCCTCCCCAAACAGCACATGACGCAAAGAAAAATTAAAGAAAAAAGAGGTGCAAGATGGAATTGTCCTTGGGCCCTCCCACCCACCCTTATGTTGTATAAACAGGACATGCACACTTTAACCAACCCATCATTTCAGTGACAGGGTCTGCCACACGACTGTGACTGATATGACGGGTTGGTTTGGACCCCCACCAAAAAAGAAGCAATTAATCTCTCCTTGCACAAACTGGCTCTACAGAGGCAAGATGTCCACCTCATCATCATCCTCCGATATATCACCGTGTACATCCCGCTCCTCACAGATTATCAATTCGTCCCCACTGGAATCCACCATCTCAGCTCCCTGTGTACTTTGTGGAGGCAATTGCTGCTGGTCAATGTCTCCGCGGAGGAATTGATTATAATTCATTTTAATGAACATCATCTTCTCCACATTTTCTGGATGTAAACTCGTACGCCGATTGCTGACAAGGTGAGCGGCGGCACTAAACACTCTTTCGGAGTACACACTTGTGGGAGGGCAACTTAGGTAGAATAAAGCCAGTTTGTGCAAGGGCCTCCAAATTGCCTCTTTTTCCTGCCAGTATAAGTACGGACTGTGTGACGTGCCTACTTGGATGCGGTCACTCATATAATCCTCCACCATTCTTTCAATGTGGAGAGAATCATATGCAGTGACAGTAGACGACATGTCCGTAATCGTTGTCAGGTCCTTCAGTCCGGACCAGATGTCAGCATCAGCAGTCGCTCCAGACTGCCCTGCATCACCGCCAGCGGGTGGGCTCGGAATTCTGAGCCTTTTCCTCGCACCCCCAGTTGCGGGAGAATGTGAAGGAGGAGATGTTGACAGGTCGCGTTCCGCTTGACTTGACAATTTTCTCACCAGCAGGTCTTTCAACCCCAGCAGACTTGTGTCTGCCGGAAAGAGAGATCCAAGGTAGGTTTTAAATCTAGGATCGAGCACGGTGGCCAAAATGTAGTGCTCTGATTTCAACAGATTGACCACCCGTGAATCCTTGTTAAGCGAATTAAGGGCTCCATCCACAAGTCCCACATGCCTAGCGGAATCGCTCCGTGTTAGCTCCTCCTTCAATGTCTCCAGCTTCTTCTGCAAAAGCCTGATGAGGGGAATGACCTGACTCAGGCTGGCAGTGTCTGAACTGACTTCACGTGTGGCAAGTTCAAAGGGCATCAGAACCTTGCACAATGTTGAAATCATTCTCCACTGCGCTTGAGACAGGTGCATTCCACCTCCTATATCGTGCTCAATTGTATAGGCTTGAATGGCCTTTTGCTGCTCCTCCAACCTCTGAAGCATATAGAGGGTTGAATTCCACCTCGTTACCACTTCTTGCTTCAGATGATGGCAGGGCAGGTTCAGTAGTTTTTGGTGGTGCTCCAGTCTTCTGTACGTGGTGCCTGTACGCCGAAAGTGTCCCGCAATTCTTCTGGCCACCGACAGCATCTCTTGCACGCCCCTCTCGTTTTTTAAATAATTCTGCACCACCAAATTCAAGGTATGTGCAAAACATGGGACGTGCTGGAATTTGCCCATATTTAATGCACACACAATATTGCTGGCGTTGTCCGATGCCACAAATCCACAGGAGAGTCCAATTGGGGTAAGCCATTCCGCGATGATCTTCCTCAGTTGCCGTAAGAGGTTTTTAGCTGTGTGCGTATTCTGGAAAGCGGTGATACAAAGCGTAGCCTGCCTAGGAAAGAGTTGGCGTTTGCGAGATGCTGCTACTGGTGCCGCCGCTGCTGTTCTTGCGGCGGGAGTCCATACATCTACCCAGTGGGCTGTCACAGTCATATAGTCCTGACCCTGCCCTGCTCCACTTGTCCACATGTCCGTGGTTAAGTGGACATTGGGTACAGCTGCATTTTTTAGGACACTGGTGACTCTTTTTCTGAGGTCTGTGTACATTTTCGGTATCGCCTGCCTAGAGAAATGGAACCTAGATGGTATTTGGTACCGGGGACACAGTACCTCCAACAAGTCTCTAGTTGGCTCTGCAGTAATGATGGATACCGGAACCACGTTTCTCACCACCCAGGATGCCAAGGCCTCAGTTATCCGCTTTGCAGTAGGATGACTGCTGTGATATTTCATCTTCCTCGCAAAGGACTGTTGAACAGTCAATTGCTTACTGGAAGTAGTACAAGTTGGCTTACGACTTCCCCTCTGGGATGACCATCGACTCCCAGCAGCAACAACAGCAGCGCCAGCAGCAGTAGGCGTTACACGCAAGGATGCATCGGAGGAATCCCAGGCAGGAGAGGACTCGTCAGAATTGCCAGTGACATGGCCTGCAGGACTATTGGCATTCCTGGGGAAGGAGGAAATTGACACTGAGGGAGTTGGTGGGGTGGTTTGCGTGAGCTTGGTTACAAGAGGAAGGGATTTACTGGTCAGTGGACTGCTTTCGCTGTCGCCCAAAGTTTTTGAACTTGTCACTGACTTATTATGAATGCGCTGCAGGTGACGTATAAGGGAGGATGTTCCGAGGTGGTTAACGTCCTTACCCCTACTTATTACAGCTTGACAAAGGCAACACACGGCTTGACACCTGTTGTCCGCATTTCTGTTGAAATACTTCCACACCGAAGAGCTGATTTTTTTGGTATTTTCACCAGGCATGTCAGTGGCCATATTCCTCCCACGGACAACAGGTATCTCCCCGGGTGCCTGACTTAAACAAACCACCTCACCATCAGAATCCTCCTGGTCAATTTCCTCCCCAGCGCCAGCAACACCCATATCCTCCTCATCCTGGTGTACTTCAACACTGACATCTTCAATCTGACTATCGGGAACTGGACTGCGGGTGCTCCTTCCAGCACTTGCAGGGGGCGTGCAAATGGTGGAAGGCGCATGCTCTTCACGTCCAGTGTTGGGAAGGTCAGGCATCGCAACCGACACAATTGGACTCTCCTTGTGGATTTGGGATTTCGAAGAACGCACAGTTCTTTGCGGTGCTTCCATCCTCATGTGAAGCTGAACCACTAGCCATGAACATAGGCCAGGGCCTCAGCCGTTCCTTGCCACTCCGTGTGGTAAATGGCATATTGGCAAGTTTACGCTTCTCCTCCGACAATTTTATTTTAGGTTTTGGAGTCCTTTTTTTACTGATATTTGGTGTTTTGGATTTGACATGCTCTGTACTATGACATTGGGCATCGGCCTTGGCAGACGACGTTGCTGGCATTTCATCGTCTCGGCCATGACTAGTGGCAGCAGCTTCAGCACGAGGTGGAAGTGGATCTTGATCTTTCCCTAATTTTGGAACCTCAACATTTTTGTTCTCCATATTTTAATAGGCACAACTAAAAGGCACCTCAGGTAAACAATGGAGATGGATGGATACTAGTATACAATTATGGATGGACTGCTGAGTGCCGACACAGAGGTAGCTACAGCCGTGAACTACCGTACTGTGTCTGCTGCTAATATAGACTGGTTGATAATGAGATGTAGTATGTATAAAGAAGAAAGAAAAAAAAAACCACGGGTAGGTGGTATACAATTATGGATGGACTGCCGAGTGCCGACACAGAGGTAGCTACAGCCGTGAACTACCGTACTGTGTCTGCTGCTAGTATAGACTGGATGATAAATAATGATATAAAAAATATATATATATCACTACTGCAGCCGGACAGGTATATATTATATAATGAGGGACCTGCTGGACACTGTCTGTCAGCAGAATGAGTTTTTTAATTTTTATAGAATAAAAAAACACCACACAAGTCACACGACGAGTGTACTTTTTCAGGCAGACAATCACAATATACTATACTGGTGGTCAGTGTGGTCAGGTCACTGGTCACAGTGGTCAGTGGTCAGTCACACTGGCAGTGGCACTCTGGCAGCAAAAGTGTGCACTGTTTAATATGTACTCCTGGCTCCTGCTATAACCTATAACTGCTCCCCAGTCTCCCCCACAATTAAGCTGTGTGAGCACAGTCAGATATTATACATAGATGATGCAGCACACTGGGCTGAGCACAGATATGGTATGTGAGTGTGACTGAGTCACTGTGTATCGTTTTTTTCAGGCAGAGAACAAGAACAGAACGGATTATTAAATAATAATAAATTATAAAACTGCACTGGTGGGTCAGGTCACTGGTCATCAGTCACTAGTATAACTCCTCCTAAGCTCCAGTAAGTAAATGAAGTGTCTCACTCTCACTCTCCTATCTATTTTAATTTCTAAACGGAGAGGACGCCAGCCACGTCCTCTCCCTATCAATCTCAATGCACGTGTGAAAATGGCCGCGACGCGCGGCTCCTTATATAGAATCCGAGTCTCGCGATAGAATCCGAGCCTCGCGAGAATCCGACAGCGTGATGATGACGTTCGGGCGCGCTCGGGTTAACCGAGCAAGGCGGGAAGATCCGAGTCGCTCGGACCCGTGTAAAAAAACATGAAGTTCGGGCGGGTTCGGATTCAGGGAAACCGAACCCGCTCATCTCTACTTCACATGAGGATGGAAGCACTCATCCTCTCGCTAGAAAACTGCAGTGCCACTCCTAGATGGGCCAGGTGTTTGTGTCGGCCACTTGGGTCGCTTAGCTTAGTCACACAGCTACCTCATTGCGCCTCTTTTTTTCTTTGCTTCATGTGCTGTTTGGGGACTATTTTTTTGAAGTGCCATCCTGTCTGACACTGCAGTGCCACTCCTAGATGGGCCAGGTGTTTGTGTCGGCCACTTGGGTCGCTTAGCTTAGTCACACAGCTCAATACAAAATTTGGGTATTATAGGTGAGCGCTGTTCCTTCCCAGGGACATATGCAAAATTAATGTCCAGTTTTTAAAAAGACATTTTTATTTTTCCATGATAATTAAGTGACACAATGCACATTATACATGGATTAAACATACATATAACATACATATAAAAGGTTTCATTAAAATTGGTGGATTATTGCACAGACCCTTATGTAAACAATTGACAAATCAGTCTAAGTGCAAATCATGAATGGTGGAACTTCTGGCTCATACCGTAGGAGGCATGTGGTGTGTGCCTTTGATGTAGATAGGGTTCCAGCTGGCAGCCCAGCAACACACCACACGCTTTGCCAATGTAGATGGATATCACAGGTTTCTGGTAAGAGTCCAGGAAGGTCACAGTTCCATTGGTGATACGGCACAACGCGTTTCGGATAGTATATCCTTTTTCAAGTGCATCTGTAGAGTTGTGTGTTACTGTCCTTTTTAAGCTCCTTTTCCGGAAAGGAGCTCATTCAGATTTCCCGCCGTTTGCGGTTCAGAACTCTCCCGGAACCGGAAGCTTGCGTCTCACATTCCGTCAGCAGAAGCGGAAGTGACCCTCCGCTACTTCTCCTTCCGGTGGACCCGGAGGTTAAGCGGACTTGTATTCCACATTCGTTTCACTATTTACATCCGCAATCGTCGGCGGAAGTGAGATCATTTGCGTTCCACCTTTAGTCCGGACCCGGAAGTATGCGTTCCACACACCATAAATGAAATTAAAAGATGATGTAACTTGTCGGGAGCTTCAATTTGTATCACATCTTGATCTAAAAACCATATGGTGTCTTTTCTTGATATTATTGACATTCAACAATATAAGTTGCCTCTAAAATCTACATGGTACTTTGTATTCCCATGAAGTCCATCCCTACCGGCAACATTATATTGCGTTTTGACATGTAAGAAAAGAGATAAAAAACATGTTAGAAAAGGGTGGACATGAACTATTTAATTACATCATAAACCATTTTAGTTCAAAGTCTGAATTCAGACCATTAGGAACTAATGTATTCAAGGTGTATATCCATTCCATTTCTTTTTTTGCTAAACGTATGTCAATATCTCTATTTCTGCTGGTTTCTTTTATTTGCTCAATCCCCATAAATCGTTTAATCTCGAATTCACAATTTTTATGGGAATTTTTAAAATGATGTGATAAAGGGTGATTTAATTGTCCCTTCCTTATATTATAGATGTGCTCTGCCATCCGTGTTTTTAGGTTACGAGTGGTCTTGCCTATATATAGTAGTCCACACATGCATTCTATTAAATAAACTATATTGCGTGAATGACAAGTGATAAAACTTCCTATATTATAAGTCTTATTATCTACTTCAAAAGTAGTAATTTTCCTCGAATTATAAGAATTGTTGGTGGAACGACACATCAAACACGATCCACACCGATGGAACCCCTTCGTTCTTTCACTAGTTATTTTAGAATCATATAGAGTACTATTTACTAATTTATCTTTAAGTGATGGGGCTCGCCGGTAGATAAATTTTGGTTTTTTGGGGAGGTGTTCTTTCAAAATGGGGTCTTCCTGTAGGACCCTCCAATTCTTTTGTATACTTTTTTCCATTATTTTGAAATGAGATCCATATTGACATATGAAGGCCCATTGTAATGAGGGATCTTCTTTCTTCTTATTGTTATTACACTTTAGAAGGTCCTCCCTATTGATTGTGTTAATTCTCGTTTTTGCTTTAAGGATATCACTATCTGAATATCCTTTTTCTTTGAAACGTTCCCCAACTAATTCCAACTCATTTTGACATACCTCTTCTTCAGTACAGTTTCTTTTTATTCTTTTAAATTGGCCTAGAGGTATACCCTCCAGCCATTTTTGATGATGTTGGCTTGTAATGTCGATATATGAGTTGGAATCAGTTTCCTTTCTAAATATACACGTAAATAACACATCATCCTTTATGTAAATTTTTAAATCAAGAAAGGAGACTGTTTGTGTATTTGTCTGGAAAGTAAACATAATATTGAAATTATTGGTATTGAGATGGGTACAAAATGATGATAGGCTTTCACAGTCTCCACGCCAAATAAAGAACACATCGTCGATAAAACGAAACCAGCACACCAGGTTTGCCCCTTCAGCCAGCCATTGATTAACTGTAATATGTTCCCAATATGCCATATACAGGTTGGCATAGCTAGGGGCAAACCTGGTGCCCATGGCCGTTCCCTGTATTTGTAAATAAAAACAGCCATTAAAATAGAAATAATTATTATGTAGAATAAAATAAATTGATTCAATCAGGAATGCCTTTAGATCTTCAGTGTAATCACTTTTTTCCAGATAGAATCGTATGGCTTCACATCCTTTTTCCCAATTAATAATTGTGTATAGGCTACTAACATCGCCCGTCCCCAAAATAAAGTCGGGTTCCCACTGAATGTTTTTAAGCTTATTGAGAGTATCTGTTGTATCTCTCAAATAAGAATTAGTTTTGATTACCAGTGGTTGTAGATAATGATCTACTAGGGCGGAAAGATTTGACGTAATACTGTTTGAGCCAGAGATTATCGGTCTCCCGGGCGGTTTTGTGGCATGTTTATGTATTTTGGGTAATACGTATATGGTGGGTGTAGTTGGATTCTGTATATTAATGAAGTTATTCTCATCTTGAGTTATAACCCCTTTCAGACAAGCCTCATCCGTCAATATCTTTAATTTCTTTATAATGCTACCAGAGGGATCACTTCTTAATTTTTTATAGGTTTTTATATCTCCCAACTGGCGATTTACCTCATCAATATAATCATTTTTATTTAGAACTACCACCGATCCGCCTTTATCAGCTGGCTTGATTATTATTTCTTTATTTTCCTTTAAGGATTTAATCGCTAGTTGTTCCTTCTTAGTGATGTTAAATTTCTTATTTTTATTTTGTTGCATGTTTCTGATATCTTTTTCTACTAAAGTGCTGAAACAATTGATGCAGTTGCCTTTCATCTGTTTGGGAAAAAAGGTGGATCTTGGTTTGAATAATGATTTTGATGTCTCATTAGGGACATCCTCGCCTTCATTCTCCTTTGATAAGAAGAATTTTTTAACACATAATTTGCGTATATATTTTTGTAGGTCTACATAAATTTCGAATGGATTTACATTCGAAGTAGGAGCAAACTTTAAACCCTTTTGAAGAATTGTTAGTTCTTCTGGTTTTAATTCATAGGTACTTAAATTGTATACTTTTCCCTTTTCACACTTTTTGTTGGTACTTGATTCTTTATTTAGGGGTTTGGGGGGTTTGTTTTTCTTCTTACCTCCCCGTTTGCCCCTATTGGTTTTTTTCTTTACCTGAGCCTTCTTGGTGTTCTCTGTCCCTGATCTAAAAAAGACTGATTGCTTTTAGTAGACTCATGTAGTTGGTCATAACGATTTCTGATTGGTATTCTAAAATCGTTTGTGTGGTATGGTTCTCTATATGGGCGTCTGTTCTGGACTTTTTTCCAGTCTCCCCCCGATTCATTATGATCAGGATATGTGTACTGGTACCTGTTGTATTTTCTGTACTGTCTTACATTAGTCTGGTTAGGTGATGTCTGAATTTTATTTTGGACATTTTCCCTAAGGACAAAATTTTTTTCTTGATTGTTTCTATTTCTATTATTCTTCTTAATTGGTTTTACCGGTATATCTTGAGGGACCATCTCTTGATTATCATTTTCTGTTTTAGAATCTCTCTGAAATTTTTTGTATTTTTTTATTTTTAACTCCCTAGTGTTTTTTTCTAGTTTGAATAAAATTTGTTTTTCTCTTTCTTTTACATCCTCCAGTTCTAACACTGGTTTCAACAATATATTTAGAGAATCAATTTCCTGATTGAGTGATCTTAATTCCAATTGTCTTTCTTTAATGATGAGATCAATCAACGAGTGAGAGCATGCTTTAAGAATTAAATTCCAATCTTGTTGGAATTCCACTCTTATTGACTGAAAAGAGGGTACTTTGGATAATTGCAAACCTTTCGGCACCATCTTTTTAATTTGGTACTGCTCCAAGGTTGCAATCTCCCACCAAATTCTATTTTCTTTAAGCATGCTTCTCTCTAGTTTATTTAATAAAGTTGATAGGTCCTCATCACTGACATTGGAATCAATGGTGGTATCATCGGAGAATATATCTCTCATCCGATCATTACGGATTTCTCTAAAAGCAAACATCCCTGCAGCATAAACCACCTGTGATGTTAAAACAAATAGTGGAAACAGGAATTGTGGTGGATTATTGCGCACTTAGGGAAGGAATATGCCACAAACCAAGCAATACCACAAGAAGACACTAACATCGAATGTCAAAGATTATAGCACAATACAAAATTTGGGTATTATAGGTGAGCGCTGTTCCTTCCCAGGGACATATGCAAAATTAATGTCCAGTTTTTAAAAAGACATTTTTATTTTTCCATGATAATTAAGTGACACAATGCACATGTCCACCCTTTTCTAACATGTTTTTTATCTCTTTTCTTACATGTCAAAACGCAATATAATGTTGCCGGTAGGGATGGACTTCATGGGAATACAAAGTACCATGTAGATTTTAGAGGCAACTTATATTGTTGAATGTCAATAATATCAAGAAAAGACACCATATGGTTTTTAGATCAAGATGTGATACAAATTGAAGCTCCCGACAAGTTACATCATCTTTTAATTTCATTTATGGTGTGTGGAACGCATACTTCCGGGTCCGGACTAAAGGTGGAACGCAAATGATCTCACTTCCGCCGACGATTGCGGATGTAAATAGTGAAACGAATGTGGAATACAAGTCCGCTTAACCTCCGGGTCCACCGGAAGGAGAAGTAGCGGAGGGTCACTTCCGCTTCTGCTGACGGAATGTGAGACGCAAGCTTCCGGTTCCAAGAGAGTTCTGAACCGCAAACGGCGGGAAATCTGAATGAGCTCCTTTCCGGAAAAGGAGCTTAAAAAGGACAGTAACACACAACTCTACAGATGCACTTGAAAAAGGATATACTATCCGAAACGCGTTGTGCCGTATCACCAATGGAACTGTGACCTTCCTGGACTCTTACCAGAAACCTGTGATATCCATCTACATTGGCAAAGCGTGTGGTGTGTTGCTGGGCTGCCAGCTGGAACCCTATCTACATCAAAGGCACACACCACATGCCTCCTACGGTATGAGCCAGAAGTTCCACCATTCATGATTTGCACTTAGACTGATTTGTCAATTGTTTACATAAGGGTCTGTGCAATAATCCACCAATTTTAATGAAACCTTTTATATGTATGTTATATGTATGTTTAATCCATGTATAATGTGCATTGTGTCACTTAATTATCATGGAAAAATAAAAATGTCTTTTTAAAAACTGGACATTAATTTTGCATATGTCCCTGGGAAGGAACAGTGCTCACCTATAATACCCAAATTTTGTATTGTGCTATAATCTTTGACATTCGATGTTAGTGTCTTCTTGTGGTATTGCTTGGTTTGTGGCATATTCCTTCCCTAAGTGCGCAATAATCCACCACAATTCCTGTTAGTCACACAGCTACCTCATTGCGCCTCTTTTTTTCTTTGCATCATGTGCTGTTTGGGGACTATTTTTTTGAAGTGCCATCCTGTCTGACACTGCAGTGCCACTCCTAGATGGGCCAGGTGTTTGTGTCGGCCACTTGGGTCGCTTAGCTTAGTCATCCAGCGACCTCGGTGCAAATTTTAGGACTAAAAATAATATTGTGAGGTGTGAGGTGTGAGGTGTTCAGAATAGACTGGAAATGAGTGGAAATTATGGTTATTGAGGTTAATAATGCTATGGGATCAAAATGAACCCCAAATTCTATGATTTAAGCTGTTTTTGAGGGGTTTTTGTAAAAAAACACCCAAATCCAAAACACACCCGAATCCGACAAAAAAATTTCAGGGAGGTTTTGTCAAAACGCGTCCGAATCCAAAACACGGCCGCGGAACCGAATCCAAAACCAAAACACAAAACCCGAAAAATGTCCGGTGCACATCACTAATTATTATAGGTTTTAGTTGGTGGTGGCAGGTGCAGCATACCTTGTTTTTGGCATTGCACTGAAACTCAGACTGCAGGACACGAACTGCCCATATTTGATTAGCAGAAGCAGCCAGCTGGATCTTCAACAAGCAGCATAAGACATCTGCAGGACAGCCCTGTCACAATCACACGGGCCGCCCTCTCAAAGCTGAGGCTGAGTTTGACTGCACCTAGCATGATGGTAGAGGAAGTGGAGGAGGTAGCGCTGGGAAACTGTGCGGTGCAGTGAGGGCTAATGAAGCCTTCTGCGTCGTCATAAGTAATGGTCGTTCTCAATGCTGGCATTTGAACCCCGCGCCTGGGCTGGACTCTGGCCGGCTGGTAGTGGGGGAGGTAGGTTGCGGTGCCTCCCCATTGGTTACCACTTACCACACGGACTTGCTGTTAGAGTCGCGGTGGGTCCTAGTGCCTGACGGCTCTTTTATCAAATCTGACTGACGGAAATAGCAGTAGTGCTGCTGCTGTTCTCCCCCCGATACCCCCCCACCCGGATCCGCCTGTGGTCGCATTTGTATGTAACCCGAGTCACATGTCAAAACGGATTTTAAGTATAGTTTTAACAGTCAGGGTTTTTTTTTTGTACGTCAAGCATAAGTTTAGGGTCGTTTAAGTGTATAGTATAACAATCCTATTTTAAAAATAATTAGGAGAGAAGCAAGTTTAAATAAATCTTTAAGTCCCCTCAGTTCATATGTCCATTCTGTTGTAACAAGTCATGCATATATACAATAACACGTAACAACTAGGGGGTGATTCAGACCTATTCACTGTGCTGCTAATTTTGCTGTCCTGCAATGATATAGTCACCACTGAAGGGGAGTGTAAATTTGCAGCGTACAAGTGTACGTTCAGATGCATAGCCGTGCGAAAATGTCCCTCAGTCAGTGGGCAGCTGCAAATCTGTTCGCAACTCGCTCACCATCGAATGGTTTATCCAATGTGTGCAGTCTGTGCGCAGCCCAGGACTTACTCCTACAGTGCGATGACAACAGGCTGTCATTGGGTTTGGAGTTGACGTCACACACCCTCCCTGAAAACACTTGGGAAAGCCTTCATTTTCCCTGACACGCCCAGGAAATGGTCAGTTACTTACTACCCACAAACGCCCTCTTCATGTCAATCACCTTTGCGAATGGCTGTGCGATAGAAATTTTCGCACCAGTTTGTTGCTGTTTGGCGATGCACGTGCGCATTGCGGTGCTTATGCAGTCAATCGATAATCACCTGCTGTGCGAAAACGTGCAGCAGCTATCAGTTCTGAATCGGGCCCTATGAGTGTATATTTTTTTCTGCTTCTAAGCATTAATTATGACTACCTACTCCATAGTTTTAAAATATTGAATTTCAGCTTCATTATTATATGTGGTTCATTTAACCCTCTAAATATGAACATGAAATGTAACGTGAGTGACATGGAATGACCCAATAGCTGTTTACAGTCTTTTCAGTGTTTGAGTCTAGGGAGTGCAGTAATCCCTGAACAGCAGCTGTAATCACTCCAAAAAATCTTTTCGCCCCTTGAAGGTTTTGTGTTGGGCTTGGTGGAAGTTGGAACCTTTCTGTACACGACTACAACCTACCACACAGAGAAAATGTGGATTATGGGGTTACAGCTATACGATACAAAAATATCTGGGGTTACCTCCAGTGCCCTGTTACTACCATCATACCTGAAGAGAGTCTCTCTAACTCATCATGATAAAAAAAATGTAGGAGATGATTAAAGTAAAAACACTGGAGTAAGAATAAAAGTGGAATGCTCACTCTTCAATACCTTGGATGGAACACACACAGTATGGCACCCAATGTTTCAGGAATAGAGAAAAGGCAAAATCTGCCATTTTATAGAAGACTTGTCCTAAAATTGGTAGCCAACAACTATTTTCACTGCTGTTCCTTACTGTAGTCCCTACTCCCTACCATGGCACCACATCATCCCCTACATATTTTAAATAACAGTCTAGTTTGTCAAGAATTACAGATTTACAATCAGTGACCAAAAAAGTGGAATCCAAAAAGTCACTTAATACAGCATGGGCTACAATCTGTATGTGCCATGGCATTGAGTCTCTATGTCTGAATTTAGCCTTCATTCAGATGTGGTTGGAGTAGCTATCGCAGCGGGGGTGTCACGCCTCCTGCAGCATTACTTATCCGAACTCCAGGATGCAGTATCGGATCATCTCCGGTACCATCGGCCAGCTGTGTGACCCATGGGGTTGGCCAAGTATCCGTTGCAAGTCCTATCTAGAGGCAAGGAATTCTCCATCCTCTGATGGAGATTCTGCCCTCTTCCCTCCCATGCAACGACAGTGGCACACCTCCGTTTGGAGAAACAGAGGCCATCTCCGCCCCCTCCTCGCCTCCAACAGGAGACTGTCAGTCACTGACAGTATGATGCTACAGTGCGACCGATGTCTCAGACCCGTACTGCACATGCCCAGTGTGAGTCCAGGGCATGTGTAAAGTACCGAACATTGGTACTTTGCTGCATGAGCCGTTGCTCCGTCCACATCTGAATGAGGGCCATTATGAAGAAGGGATGCAGCACCATTTTTGTCAAAGAAAGTCACTCAGCTGGAACCTGGTTTATGGTGATGGAAAATGCTGTCTCAGATGTCTCGCAAAACATCTCATAAATCCTCTACTGGGCTCAGATCTGGTACCTGAAAGCCATGTTATTTCAGCAACATCTGTGTCAAGCTCCGCAAACCATATGTTCTATGTTATCAGGATCTTGTCATCCTAGATCAGTGTTTCCCAAACATGGTCCTCACGGCACACTAACAGTCCTGGTTTTAGTGATATCCAGGCTTGAACACAGGTGACTTAATTAGTACCTCAGTTATTTTGATTTAACCATCTGTGCTGAAGCCTGGATATCACTAAAACCTGCACTGTTGGTGTGCCCTGAGGACCGCGGTTGGGAATGCCTGTCCTAGATGATCAGCCAGTATCATTAATTAGCGATTACTACTGGCTTATGAGGAAATGGTAGCTCCCTGCCAGCAATGGTAGTTGGGAGAGCCTGTGATCATCTCTGCTCTGCTCTGCAAAGCAGCCAGTGATCACACTGAATAGATGCCATGCGCACGCACATGGCATCTAACAGTTGAGGGAGGTGAGTCGGGGGCTGCTTAGGGAGCGTTGGGCACGACCCCAAAATGACGAATTCAGAGGTTCCGTTTCGGGAACAGGCGTGCCATATCCCTCTTTCCTCCTTACTAAAGTAGGGAGGTATGGTATGGTGAAGCAGCAGGAAGCGTTTATGACAAGCAAACGCCCCATGCTGCACTAGTGATCTGAGCTGCGTCCTAGGATGCAGCATTGGATCAAAGCACCCACCATTGGGCGGCTTGTGGCACCCATGGTGCTGCACAAGCCCCCTGTTGCAGAGTCCAGGAGATCTCCATCCTGTGACGGGATCCCTGGCCTCTTCCTGCCCCCTTAAACAGGGGCTACACACCTCCGTTTTTTCACACTGAGCCCGTCGCCGCCCCCGAGATGGCATCAGACTGTCAATCAATGACAGTCTGATGCCAGCCTACGTCCTATGGCGCAGGACCCGTGCGTGCAAAAAGGGTCCAGTGCATGTGCAAAATAGTAAATACCGGAAAATCTATACTTTGCAACGATGGGCACAGGTGCAGAGAGGAAGAGACTGGGAGAGAGGGGAGGCACTCAATATACAGGCTGTCGGGATCCCCACCACTGGGATACTGATAACTATTCTCCCTCTTGGGGTGTCTACGACACCCCTGGAGGGAGAATAAATAGCGTGACGTGTGCAGCACTCCACCGTGCCCACAAGCTGATTCTCTCCACTTTATCTCTCTCCAAGACTTAGCACATCTGCCCCTTTATGAGAAAAAATAAAATGTCATACACTGAATGCCTCTCTACAGTTTCCTCTTGGATGTCATCACAATACCTCAAACTTAATATTTCCAAAAATAGGATTTTAATTACCTACCGGTAAATCCTTTTCTCGTAGTCCATGAGAAATTGTGCCCGAGGAGACGGACATACTTTGAGAGAAGGAAATACACAGATAGTGGTGAGATTCACACCAGCTCACACATAACAAAAGGAAAGCCAAACTGAAACGATTCAGCAACAACTGAACCAACAATAACTAACCAAGAAACAATGCAGGAAAACGAAGCACTGGGCGTGCGCCCAGCTTCCTCTACGGACTACGAGAAAAGGATTTACCAGTAGGTAATTAAAATCCTATTTTCTCTTACGTTCTAGAGGATGCTGGGGTCCATTTAGTACCATGGGGATGTACCAAAGCTCCCAGTACGGGAGGGAGAGTGCTGAGGTTCTGCAGAACAGATTAACCAAACTTTAGGTCCTCAGAGGCCAAAGTATCAAACTTGTAGAACTTAGCAAACGTGTTCGACCCTGACTAAGTAGCTGCTCGGCAAAGCTGTAAGGCCGAGACACCCCGGGTAGCCGCCCAGGAAGAACCCACTTTACGAGTAGAGTGGGCCTGAACAGATTTTGGACATGGCAAGCCTGCCGTAGAATAAGCATGCTGGATAGTAAACCTGATCCAGCGAGAAATCGTCTGCTTAGAAGCAGGACACCCAACCTTGTTGGGATCATAAAGGACAAACAGAGCGTCCGACTTCCTGTGACGAGAAATTCTCTTCACATATATTTTCAAAGCCCTCACAACATCCAAGGACTTTGAGGTAATTGAGAAGTCAGTAGCCACTGGCACCACAATAGGTTGGTTGATATGAAAAGCCTACACAACCTTTGGAACAAATTGCTGACGCGTTCTGAGCTCAGCTCTATCTTCATGGAAAATCAAGAAGTGGCTCTTGCATGACAATGCCCCCAAATCAGACACACGTCTAGCAGATGCCAATGCCAACAGTGTGACTGCCTTCCAAGTAAGAAACTTGATGCCCACCTCCTGTAAAGGCTTGAACCAATCCGATTGCACGAACTGCAGCACCACATTAAGATCCCAAGGTGTCGTAGGAGGCACAAAGGGTGGTTGGATGTGCAGAACCCCTTTCAAGAATTTTTGAACCTCAGGGAGAGCCAATTGTTTCTGGAAGAAAATGGACAAGGCCGAAATCTGGACTTTCTCTAACGTCCTAGTGGATGCTGGGGACTCCGTAAGGACCATGGGGAATAGACGGGCTCCGCAGGAGACAGGGCACTTTAAGAAATAATTAGGATACTGGTGTGCACTGGCTCCTCCCTCTATGTCCCTCCTCCAGACCTCAGTTTGAATCTGTGCCCGGACGAGCTGGGTGCACCTTAGTGAGCTCTCCTGAGCTTGCTAAATAGAAAGTATCTTGTTAGGATTTTTTATTTTCAGAGAGATCTGCTGGCAACAGACTCTCTGCTACGTGGGACTGAGGGGAGAGAAGCAGCCCTACTCACTAGATCAGGCCTGGCCAACCTGTGGCTCTCCAGCTGTTGTAAAACTACAAGTCCCATCATGCTTTGCCACAGTTTTGCTATTAGGGAATGCTAAAACTGTAGCAAGGCATGCTGGTATGTGTAGTTTCACAACATCTGGAGAGCCACAGGTTGGCCAGGTCTGCACTAGATGATAGGTCCTGCTTCTTAGGCTACTGGACACCATTAGCTCCAGAGGGATCGTACACAGGAACGCCCCCTTGGTCGTCCGATCCCGGAGCCGCACCGCCGTCCCCCTCGCAGAGCCAGAAGACAGAAGCCGGCGTGAGAAGCAAGAAGACTTCGAAATCGACGGCAGAAGACTCCAGTCTTCATCTGAGGTAGCGCACAGCACTGCAGCTGTGCGCCATTGCTCCCACACTAAACCCACACACTCCGGTCACTGTAGGGTGCAGGGCGCAGGGGGGGCGCCCTGGGCAGCAATTGGGAACCTCATGGCAAAAAGCAGCATATATACAGTTGGGCACTGTATATATGCATGAGCCCCCGCCATTATTTTACACACAAAACGCGGGACAGAAGCCCGCCGCTGAGGGGGCGGGGCTTCTTCCTCAGCACTCACCAGCGCCATTTTCTCTCCACAGCTCCGCTGAGAGGAAGCTCCCCAGGCTCTCCCCTGCAGAATCACGGTAGAAAGAGGGTGAAAAGAGAGGGGGGGCACATAAATTTGGCGCAAAAACAGATATACAGCAGCTACTGGGTTAACACTAAGTTACTGTGTGATTCCTGGGTCATATAGCGCTGGGGTGTGTGCTGGCATACTCTCTCTCTGTCTCTCCAAAAGGCCTTGTGGGGGAACTGTCTTCAAATAGAGCATCCCCTGTGTGTGTGGTGTGTCGGTACGCTTGTGTCGGCATGTTTGACGAGGAAGGCTATGTGGAAACAGAGCGGGTACAAATTAATGTGGGGTCGCCGCCGACGGCGCCGACACCCGATTGGATGGATATGGGGAAGGTTTTAAATGATAATGTTAATTCCTTGCATAAAAGGTTGGATAAAGCTGAAGCCTTGGGACAGTCAGGGTCTCAACCCATGCCTGATCCTATGTCGCAGAGGCCGTCAGGGTCTCAGAAGCGCCCACTATCTCAAATTGTTGACACAGATATCGACACGGATACTGACTCCAGTGTCGATGGCGATGATGCAAAGTTGCAGCCTAAAATGGCTAAAGCCATCCGCTACATGATTAGAGCAATGAAAGATGTGTTACACATCACAGAGGAAACCCCAGTCCCTGACAAGAGGGTTTATATGTATGGGGAAAAAAGGCAAGAGGTGACCTTTCCCCCTTCACATGAGTTAAATGAGTTATGTGAAAAGGCTTGGGAACAGGGGCGTATCTAGGGGTCTGAGCACCCCTGGCAAAGTAGGGGACTGGCGCCCCCCCCCCCCCACACACACACATATTTGAAATAGGGGCGCAGCCACGCAATACTTACTGTCGTTAGATATATATTTCTAAAG